>NW_022900946.1:3832371-3857439 GCF_012274545.1 Fukomys damarensis | reverse complement strand
ACTGTAACTACCATTCTTTATATTTTTAGGACTATTAAAATTTTATATTTCTTTTTTTCTTTTTATTGAGTTTATTGGTACATTCTAGGTATACAATACAGTTACATTCATTATTGGAATCCTGTACCTTTACATGATAGGTCTTGATTCTCATTTTTTCCCCTTGTCCCTGTCCTCCCTTCACCCCCTCCTCCCTCCCCATTTACAAACACTTTATTTCCATTTTTTCAATTTCTCATATTTTTTTCCTCTCCCTTATTACCTTTCCCCCACCCATCCCACTTTCCCCACACCTTTAGCCCTTTACTTCCTATTTCACATCATTAATTATCTTATTAGGATCCTGTGTACTATTATAGTTTTTCACACCAGAGAAACTATTCTGTATTTCAGTTAAAGAAATCTCTGTATTAACATTAAAAATAGGGAATCCTAAAATAAAACTAAAAAGGAAAGTAAAAGAGAAAAGGCAGTGATGTAAGATTAAAATAATCCTTAATTCTGAAGATGAAAATGGTCCCTGAACATATTTTAAATTGCTTCTTGCTCTTGTAGTCTTATCTTATTCTTTTTTTTATTATTTAGAGAATACTTTATTAGTTTCTGCAATCAAACCCATGTAGATATGACCTTACATATATAATACAGTGCGTTACCCCTGTACAAATGGAAAAACATTAACATTTCTAGACCAATATGGCTGTCAAAAAAAATAAAAATTAAAATTAAAAAAATTAACATTTCTAGACCAATATGGCTGTCAATTTCTGTACAATACCAACTCGACACAGTAAATTGGAGTAACTTTTTCCAAAGTTGACAGCGCAAAGTTTCCAAAAATTCAAATTATATATATGTATGTATATATATATATATATTTATATTTATATAAAAAGACCAATAATAGCAGTATGTTATGCATTAATAGCAGCAACAGCTTTTCCAGGTTCTGTAGTCATCTGAACAAAATTATAGACTTTCAGCACATTCCATTAAAAAACAAAAAAAAACAACAAAGAAAAGAATAATATCCAGAAAACAGTAAAGTTCTGTTGCTGTTGTGCTAACTAGCACCATTTTTTTTTAGCATCTTAATCATCATCCTGAAAGAGAACATTCTAGAGTAATATCATTAAAAATAGCTCTGATAAAGCATGGTCACTACTATGTATCATAAAGCAGGTACAAGATATTTTACATTCACAGAGGTATGATACAGTACTGTCCTACATCAATAATACTAGAATCAGTTTTGGTTTGAAATTTGCTTTGTCTGCAAATAAGATTGCTACCCCTGGTTTTTCTGGGCTCCTGTCTCATGGAGAATTGTTTTCCATCCTTTCACTTTCAGTCTATGGGCTTTTTTTTTGCACTAGGTGTGTTTCTTGTATACAACATATTGTTGGATTTTGCTTCTTATTCCATTTTGCCAGTCTATTTCTCTTGATTGGTTGGTTGAGGCCATTGACGTTGATGGTTATAGCTGATATGTACGGATTTATTATTGACATGTTATTGGCCTTTTGTTGACTCTTTTTACTTTTTCACCTTCTCCTTTTAGTTTCTTGCCTTGCCTATTTGATTTGCTGTGTTGGGCCTCATGGTCATTTTCTAGGATCTTGTTTAGAATTGCTTGTAGTGCTGGTTTGGTATTCATGTAGTTTCTCAGGTGTTCTTTGTCTTGGAAGTATCTTATTTCCCCATCCATTTTGAAAGAGAGTTTTGCAGGATACATCTGTCTAGGTTGGAGGTTGTTCTCTTTTATACTTGAAATATCTCCCTGCAGGCTCTCCTTGCCCCAAGGGTTTGTGTTGAAAAGTCTGCTGTGATTCTGATGGGCTTTCCTTTGCATGTGATTTGTTTCTTTTCTCTTACTGCTTGTAGTATTTTGTTCTTCTGTTGGGTTTCTGGGATCTTGATTATTATATGTCTAGGTGTAGATTTTTTTTGATTGTAGTAGTTGGGGTCCTATATGCCTCACTTATCTGAATGTCAAATTCTTCCCCTCTGTTTGGGAAGTTTTCTGTCATTAATTCTGTGAACAGCTTTTTTAAGTCATTTGTATTTTCTCCTGCTACTTCATGTATTCCCAGCAGTCTTATGTTATTCTTCTTTGCATCATCTAGGAGTTGTTGGATCAATTTCTCATGATCTCCTACTGTTTTTAAGAGACCTCTCTTTTCATGGTCACTGACTGCAATCTTATCGTCTATATCTGAGAGTCTATCTTCACATTCTTTTATTCTGTTGCGTACACTTTCAATGGAGTGTTTAATCTCCTGGATATCTGTTTGAATCTGTTTTATGGATTCCACTTCTTTCCTATGTTGGGCATTTATTGTTTCCATTTCTTTCTTATGCTGAGCCTTCATGGCTTCTATCGTGGTCCTGAGCTCATCTATTTTTTTGTCAGTTTCTGCTCTAGAGTCTCGAATCATGACTTTCACTTTGCTTACCATCTCTATGGTTATCTGGGAAATTATTTCTGTTTTGAATTTTTCTAGTGCCTGATTGATCTATTTTGTTACTTCTTGTGCCTTTAGTTCAGGGTGTCCCTGTGGTTCACTATCAGCCTTTTCATCCTCATTTGCCCTACTGTTTGCTATTGGTGAACTGGAAGTCTGTCTTTGTGTCTTGCTTAAGTGTTTTCTCATTTTAATTTTTGTTGTCGGACTGTTCTTGATTTAATCTCTGGGTTATCACCCAAGTCTTCCTGATATAGTTGCGCCCTAGCTTCTGGGTCTCTAACAACCCATAGACATTCTCATCTCCATAACATCAGAGAAAACAGCTTATGGAATCAACTGCAATCCTTTGTCCTAACCAGCAACACAATATGATGAAGCACAACTTGGAAACTGACCACCTGTGGTAGTCACTAGTCTATCACCCTTAAACCATTTGAATTAAATTGAAATCAAGAAGCCGTCCAGGACATGTCTGCAGTGAACAAACTTTTTATTATAGTATATTTACCATTTAATGGCTCAGACAGAGCTAGGACAGAAGACCCCTGATCTCAGTTAGCTGATGACTCAACCCCATGATGCAGACTGACTTTGGGCTGCAAGGCCCAGATTGAGTTCCCCAACTTTCTGAACAGTTGAACTCCACACTGTTCTACTACAGGTTTCCCACGCCCTTTCTTTAAAGATGTTCAAAGTTGGGAACTCAAAAAATACCCTTTATGACAACCTCTGCCTCTGCAGAATGGGTCCAAAGACTGGCACAAGCAGGAGGTCTGAGAGTGGGGGGGGTGAGGGGAGTTATGGGGGTTCAGGGGCACCTGCGTGGCTACTTTCCTGGCGCTGGAGCGATGGTGGCTCGGGGCGAGAGAAGCTAACATTTTATATTTCTTTTTGGATAAGTTTTGGTAGCTTTGATTTTTAAAGGAATTTATTTATTTTAGAATTAATGTTATTGGTACAGTTTAGGTGTAAAATATAATGACATTCATCATTGGAAATTTGTACCTTTACATATTCTATCTTGGTTCTTATTTTTTTCCCTATTTCCCTGCCCTCCCTTCAACCCCTCTACACCTCCCTTTTTACAAAGACTTTGTTTCCATTTTTTAATTTTCTCATATTAATTCCATTTCCTTCTTTCCTTTCCCCTACCACTCCCACTTCCCCTTTGCCCCTTTCTGATCTATTTCATCTAATTTGTTGAATTTATTGGCATAATGTTAAAGTACTTATATAAGTATTCTTTTTAATATCTATAGATTCTGAAGTAATTTTATTTCACTTATTCCTGATGTTAATTTGTGATTTTTGTCTGTTTTTCTTCTGATCATTTTGACTAAAGGCTTATCAATTTTTTTTTCAGTCTTTTCAAAAAACATGGTTTTGGTTCTATTGAACTTTTTCTTCTACTTTTTTATCTCACTGATTTACATTTTGATATTTATGAATTGCTTTCTTATTCTATTTTGAACTTAATCTGCTTTTTCCCCTAGTTTTGCAACTTGAAAGCTAGCTTTATATCAGTCATGATATATTCACAGTTTCAGTTCATCTCTATAGTGATATTTTGGAGATAAACATTCTATTATTACCCTCATTTCATAAACAATGAAAAGAGAAGTTACTATAACTAAATCATTGGGATTTGGAACCTACAAGTCTCTGATTTCCAATACTAATTTCCAATTAATCTGTCAATTAATTAGCAGCCTTACCCTTTGGCATTTTCCAAAATATATATAATAAAGATTTCATTATATTTTATATGGAGAAAATATAACTTTTTATTCTCAGAACGTGTAAATTCAATATTCACTTCTCTGGAGGAAAATGTGTACTTAACATTTATCTTGTAACAAATTTTCCTTTTCTTGTTTCTATAAAAATATCCTAAGCCTGGCTGTTTTGTAAAGAAAAGAATTTTTTTAGCTCACAGTTCTGGAGATACAAGAGCATGGCACTGGCATTTGCTTAGCTATGGTGAGAGTCTTCCAGCTGCATCACAATATGGCAGTGGCAAGAGGAAGAGATGATATGGTGAGACAGGAAGCTAGAGGGACTGAAGGACCAGGATCACTCTTGGTGTAATTGTTTGCTCAAATAGGAACTGATTGAGTCCCTCAAGAGCTACTCCCCGCTTAAGGGGCCCAGCTACCTTCTAGTAGGGCCTACTTCTTAAAGATTCTACCGCTTCTTACACTGCCACACTGAGGACCAAGCTTCTAGCACATGAATCACAGGCCCACTCAAACCAGTTATATCCAAGACAAAGCAAAGTTTTCATGTTAGCTTCATTTGGAATTTCTGAAATTGTAGCACACTTGACATTTCATGAGAAAATATATTTAGAAATCTTGCATGTTTTAAAGTACACACACACACACACACACACACACACACAAACACACACACACACATCCAGGTCTTTCATGGACTCATTCTTGCTAGAAATCGTCTTACTGGAATACATAATGTTTAGCTAAATTAACTCACAGTCTAGTTTTAAGACTACAATAGTGCCTTTCACTAGCTCTGTCCCCTGAACTTTCCTAATCTCCCTTCATTCCCATCAATCTCACTAGCATGGAAATACGTTATCAAAGTATTGAACATCAAAAAATTTTTTCAAATGCTTTTTCTCCTGCACAAAGCAGAGACATGTCTCGTAGAGGGGATTAGAATAAGGTGTGCTAATATGTTAAAGACTCTGAGAATTGGCTAGGGTGGAGGTACTTCTCCATGATTATTTATGATTGAGGATAAAGTTAGAGGAGGACCAAAGCTCACTCTACCAAATGTGTCACCTTCTTTGAGAACTTCCATCCCTCCACCACAGGGATGGCACATGGAAGCCAATTTTCAACCAAGCCATCTTGCCCCTGGGTGATATAACTGGACCAGGGTGGGACATTTGAATTTAATTGGAACACTGATGTTAAGTGAATTGGTGATGCTCTCTTCCCACAATCTTGGAATGGGCTTTAAAGATGTGATTTGTTTTCTGCTGGTTGTTTTGAAATATGAATATGCAAAATAGGGCTCTGGGGCAGCCACATTTGTCCACATTTGATTTTGGCTCTCTAAGTAAGGCAGCAAAAACCAGCCTAAGAGAAGGAATAAAATGGTCACAGGGAAACAGAGATGATGGCCATCTGGTCTCAGAAAGGCATTGAGAAAGTGGGAGGTGGGGAAAGAGAAAAAGATAAACAGGAGGATGGGGGAAGCAAATGCGTGGGGGCCACCCTGTAGCATATCTGACTGCAATCCAACTCCTGGTTCCAGCTCCTTGTTGAGAGACTTGGTTGTATCTTCTGACCTTTGGTTTCAAGCTATGATCCAGAATCATTTTCATTTCCCTTTTTGGGTTTGAGACAACAAAAAATGCTGATTAAGATATATGTGCTCTTTAGCTACTCTCCTGTTGTGGCACTGCCGATAACAGAAATGAAGAGTGTGCTGGGACACTGGCGGGATATGCCTGGTGGGACTGCACACAGCAGCTTACTGCCCCAGAGCTGCTGAGTCCGGTTCTGAAAATCCAGACCACTTTGTAAAAGAGATTTATTGGGAAGGTTTTTGATTCTCAACAGAAAGCTGTGGGATGTGTGGCTACATCAGCATTTCAGAAGGATGGCCTTTTGGCAGGGAAGAGTTGAGACTAGTCCTATGTGCATCCATTGTGTGTGTGTGTGTGTGTGTGTGTGTGTTCCTCTTCTTTTTTCTTATCCTTCTTCTAGTGCTATTTTTTTTTGTACCGGGGATTGAACTCAGGACCTCACACTTGCCAGGCAGGCACTGTGCTGCTGAGCTACATTCCTGGTCCTAGTGCTTCTATTACTGTTGTTAAAGGTATTATGTGGGCCACCTGGATCAGGTCCTTGATGTCCTTAGACACAGAAGGAAATGCCTGAGTATTTTCTCATTGCATGCTAACCCTTTGCCACTGACTGACCACCCAGAAATGCTGTTGTGTATTTCTTTCTTTCTTTTTTTTATTTGAGACAGGATCTCACTATCGAGTTGAGACTGACCTGGAACTCACTATGAAGCCCAGGCTGGTCTCAAACTCACAGTGATCCTTCTGCCTCAGTCTCCCGAGTGCTGGGATTACAGGCATGTGCCACCACGCCCGACTTGCTATTATGTATTTCTTGACTACTAGAGATGGAATCATTGTGGTAAGCCCTGCAAATTGCCTCCTTTTGTAACCTGCCCCAAGAGATCTTAGAACCATAGATGATTCTCAACTGAAAAGATCTTTAGAGTTTGATTCCATTCTAAGAGCTAACATCTCATCTAAACCTCTTGGACAGATGCTCATCTCTTTGACTGGCAGTGTCAGACTCTTAGGACAGAGAGCTTCTTCCCAGGGCTGACTGACCATTGCTGAGTGGCTTCGACTAGTTCTACTAAGTTGAAATAGGCTTCAGGGGAATTGGGATTTTCAGCCTCTAGAATCACACAGATAAATCAAGCCACTTTTTCATAACAGAAGCTAGCTCATGTGTGTTTGGTGAGTACTTTCTGCAGCTTATCTGTGCTCTGCTCTTTCAACATCCTACATCTCACATGGGTTTTTGGAATCTGGGTCTCAGCTCATTCTTCCCCAGGCCTGCTTGAGTGTACCAGTGTCTTTGTAAAAGATATGTCATTTTAAATTGTACAACTGCCTCCTGAACTGCTCAGATAGTGCAGGAAAAGTGTCCTTCCATTCCTCCCTTCATCTGAGCATGACATCACTTCTATTAATGCAATCTAATTTTCAATTAACTTCTTTTCTTCGAAGTAACGTAGCATGCTGGTTCAACAAAAACCCCAAAGTCCTTTTCACATAAAATATCATATTTTATCTCACTCTTGTGTAGGCAGGTTTTTAAATTTTTTTCATTATTTCTGTTATAAATGATTATAAATGATTTCATTTGTACGTTATCTATTAAAACCTTAGCACTAATAGATTTAATGACTACCTTCTTCTTGTAGGATACTGTGTTTTTCTTGTAGTACTAGGGATTAAGCTCAGGGCCTTGCAGACTCTAAGAAGTGCTGTACGACCAAGCTGCATCCCCAGGCCTCTACCACAGTATTATAATGCCCTTACCTGATGTAGAAATTCTCTCGTGATGTGAGTTCTCATGGAAAACTCTCTTCCGTACTACATTTTAGATATTCCAAACTTTAAGCAAACCATCAAACAGATACTTAATCATATCTCTGCATCTATACACATGATATTCTCTTGGCTTAAAATGTCTTACTCTCCTTCTCTTCTCTCTAAAGGCGGTAGACACCTTCTTACCCTTAAAAACACAGTTCAAATGCTATTTCCTTCATGAAGTCTTCCATGACTTCATCCTTTACTCACTCCAGGAAGGGGGGAGGCCTTCTCTTTGTCAAAAACTTAGGATCATGGTTAGATTCCTATGCCAAGGAAAGCCATTTTTGTAGACTTACATATTTTTCAGGAATAATGGCATCAACTATTTTTTGTAGCATACTTTACTCTGTACCAGGTATAGCACTAAGGACTTTATGTTATCACTTTTTGACTTCACAGTGAAGCTCATCTCCCATAGCACACACCATTGGTGTTCCACCATTTTTCTATGAGCACATGGCTTCTTACTGGTGGGGAGTCCTCTCTGGCCTTAGGAGGAGGTTCAGCCAATGTTGTTTAGGGCAGATCTAAGGCATCCACGAGTCAACACAATGGGGCATTTCTCAGCCAGTGATAGGTACCACTTGGTGGAGATGTGCCCAAATTCCTTGATCCTTGGGAGGATCAACTCTGCTGAATGTCCTATTCTATCTTTAGAGGTCCCCATATGCTTGAGCACTCACAATGGTAACCTGCCCACTAGTGTATCACATATCTGCTTCCTCACATCTCTACATTAGTGGCTCACTGTCTTACTAGTGTTTGACTCTCTCATTTCCCAAATAAACACTTGCACTTGAATCTTACTGTCCAGGTCTTCAGAGGGAACTCAAAGTAAAGCAACTCCATGTGGCAGATGAAGGAGCTGAGACTCACACAGATTACATGACTTGTTCAAATCACCTTCCAATGGTGGCAGGGCTTGGATTAAAGCTGTGCTGTGTTAAAAGCCCATTTTTATCAATCTTGAGACTGGGGAGGAAAAGGAATTTGGGTAAGTGGGATCTCAGCATCCCTCTGAGGGTAGGCATACGTGGCCCTGAGTCTCAAAATGATTACCCATTCCTGCTTTTATCCCCCACTTGAGCATGAGCCAGTGAACAAGCTTCTGAAAGGCAGTAAAGTGACACTGAATAATTGAATTCTGAACAAGCCAGACTAATGCAAATATCTGACAAATTGATTTAATTGCATTCACATAAAATAAGACTGAGCTCTGAAAGGTCAGCTAGAAAATGGGAAAGGACCCTTGGGAGCTTGAGGGGGAGAGGCTGAGTTTAATACACATTCATCACATTTTATCATCTCATTAAGTCCACACAATGCCAAACTGATAGACGGAGACTTAAATCAGTGCATTGATTGATTATTTGCTTGGCATCTATCATATCACCTTAAGGCTGTCCCTGTTGTGGGCAGGCAGAAGTTATTTAGTGGCTCAGCAGAAACGGTTGTGCATTTGGAGAAATTGTTTTTCTACCAGGAATTTGAGGCCCCAAAGACATTTTACCCAGATTCTAACACTGTTGTGGAAGGTCACTGTTGAATAGTTTGCTACCAAAGCAGCCACTGGAAACTGACTTTCTGTTGCTTCCTCCCTTCTGCAGAAGGAATATTTATAAATAATACAGTACAACATACCATGTTAAATGGTAAAATATTCAATTTGGGTAATTAACTAGTGTCAATTTTGCCTAGATACACCTGGGCAGAGAAAAATGTTCCAGAGAAGTTAGCGGGAAGCCAATTGGACTTTGCAATTTTACTCCGTTGGAAATGAAAATATGGACTTCAGTCTTAACAGTTTCCATGGCGGTTTGGGCTGAGGTGGAATGTTGGCTCTACTTTATGCTCTTCTAAGATGCTGAAACTGATGTGATCCAGACTTGAGGGGTGGGACTTTGCCCAAGCTGTGATCAAAATGATATATTATTTTCTTTTATCTTTTGGAAAGTTCCTTCATTGTTATCTCTTTGAGCTTTAGTTTTTTCATCATAAACTTGAGGTGATTTAGTGAGGAGAATTTGAAATGAGTTTAGTTATGCAAAAGCCCCTTTGAGTTAAATTCCATATTAACATGAGTTATTATTGTTATGCGGGTATCCTAAAGCTTTGGTATATGCCATACTATTAGACAAGAAATTTTCTTTAAACTGACCTATGTTCTGTTTCTGTATCTGTTTACAGCCACTTATTTTAAGTTTTCTGTATTTGCCAACTCTACTTTAAAATGTTGTATTCATGCCTTAGTACGCTCAAGATTACCAGACTTTCCTGTCTGTAAGTCCAATACCAATCTTTAGGAACTTCCCTTACACCAGTTATCATTGGAAAATACTATATCCTTTTGGGAAATTCTCTTTGCTCTTGTGCTATTGCTTTATTGTCTTCTTACTTCTCTAGTATTCACTTCTCATTGTATTTTGTTGCTTTTTTTTTCCAATTGAGTTTATTGGTACTTTTCAGGTATACAGTACAGTTGTATTCATCATTGAGTTCTTGTACCTTTACGTGACAGGTCTTGGTTCTCATTTTTTCCCCCTTATCCCTGCCTTCCCTTCACCCCCCGTTCCCTATTTACAAATAGTTTATTTCCATTTTTTCATTTTCTCATTTTTTCTTTTCCCTTATTACCTTTCCCCTACCCTTCCCATTTCTCTTACACCATTAGTCCTTTTCTTCCTATTTCACATTGTCAATTATGTCATTAGGATCTTATGTACCATTGTAGTTTTTCACACCACAGCAACTATTTGGTATTGATACATGTGTGACTTATTTATTTCACTTGGAAATATATCCTCAATATGTATCCAATTTCCTACGAATGACTCTAATTTCTCATTCTTTATGGCTGAGTAGTATTCCATTTTATAGAAAAACCACATCTTCTTTATCCAGTTTCATTGTATTTTGTAGGATTATTTCTTACTTTTCATTCTAAGTGTGGATCCAAAAGTTTCTATCTTAGCTCATTTCTCTTCTCCACATTTTTTCTATCCAGTTTTGTCACGTAAATTTTGGTCAATGAGCTGATGACTTTGAATTTAAAGGTCTTTTTCCTCTCTTCCCTTGATGTCTCACTCAGTCCATAATCTTTCATAGGCCTCAGTATCTCTCTTCTGTTTAAATTCATTAGCTTTCTCAGTGGTCTTCCTATCTGTTCCAAGCTCGAGCAATTTCCTGCCTGCCATATCCTCCCCATTTGCTTTTTTTTTTTTTTTTGCTACAAGGTTTCTTGCTAAAGCCAAAGTGATTTTTATAAAATCTAGACTCTTCAAACTCTTGCATAACTTAGAAGTGTTTTTATTCACTTTTTTTTCTGAAACAGATTGAAAACAAAACATTTTTAAAAGCAATAAATACAATTCGGTAGTCCATAAAACTAGAAAAAAAATACTAGTTCCAAACTATAGCCTAGGACAAATATCTACTAAATATAGCTAATTTTGACCAAGTCGTTACATCTAGAGAAGATATACCTTTCTGATCTCAGTAGCATGCAGAGTTCTGCAAATATAAGAGCCATATATGGTGCCTGAAAGCTAGGAGTATGAGTGGGCTGCAGAACCATCCACGAGTCCATTAAAATGTCACACAGTAGTGGGAGATGATTTAGGAACTGTGTAGGCATATATAAATTAACAAGAATCAAGACATCGGTAAGCCAGAGAGAAGAGGAGAGAGATGAGACAGAAGAAAAATGCCAATCTTAAGAAAAAAGCTTAGAAGATGCAGTACTCCATTACAAGCTACACAAGAATCTTCTGCAGTACACATAAGCAGAGATACCACCTCAGAAGGAAAATGCTCCTTGCAGTGAAAGGAGGCTAAAAGCACAGTTGGGAAGTATGTATTTTGAGAGGAATACCTAATTCTGAATGGCCAGCTGTCTAGGCTCTCTTCCCCAGCTTGCCCCACACACCATACTTTAGTTCATAGCTTCTCCAGAATACATGACTCTTATTCAAAGATAAGTAAGATTAGAAAAGAACATCCAAAGCAAATGTAGGAGACAGCTTAGAAAAATAATGTAGCCATTCGAGGAAAAAAATGACAACTACTTCTCTACAAAATCAAAGAAATTAATGAAAAGCAAGAAGACAAGCTGTTGTTCAAAGAAGACATATTAAGGTTGCAGAAGAAGATAAATGATAGTAAAACTGATGAAAAAGAAACATGGAGGAAAACAAAATCATCAAAGCTATGATGGAAGTGTCAACAAGATTAGTTATCATAGCTGAAAATGTATTCAGGAATTTAGAAGATATGTTTCAGAAGGTAGAAAAATTAAATAAAATAACAGGTAGAAATGATTGGAGAAAATAAAGTTGCAATATATATGTAATTGGTGGCCTTGAACATAAAGAACTAAATGCATGGAATGAAAAAACAAATCAACAATATTATAGGAAAACTAAAATTGGAGGGATACAACATGAACCAGGAAACATTGATACAAAGCCATAAACACATTCTGGTGAAATTTCTGGATGTTAAGTGTGGATGAAAAAATTCCTTAGGGTCTGTGAGCATAAGAAAAAATACAATGATTGAGAAGTGGCTGAGTTGTTGCTATCAGTATTTCATAATAAGATTTGACAGGCATATTTTAGAAGCATTCAAGTAGAAAGATGTGAACCTCAGGAATAATAAAATTACCATATTTGGTCACAAAACTAATTTTATTTAGGACTCTCACCATGCAAGATGATTCCAAATTGAAATATACTTGAAATATGAACATATTTTATAAAACAAGAATAAGAAGTATGAGTACTACAAACTTTAAAAAACAAGCAAGTTTTAGAAAATCTCTGTTTTGTTTATCCAAAAGGCAAAAATGCTTGGATCTCATGATATGGGACTAGAATAACATGATGAGATTTTAGTGAAGATGAATCTCACTGTGGGGAAGAAATAAAATGGTTCTGTATAAGTGAGATTTTGATAGAATATTTTGCAAGTAGTATGTGAACAATGGTGATGTCAAGAATTGACAGAAAGGGAAATTGAATTTAAAATGTGAAGGACAAATTTTAGAAGTTTTCTTGTTTGTAGAAGAAAATGGTAAGGAGTAAGAACTAAAAATAAAATAAAATAATCGTTAAAACTTTTGAATAAATAGTGATGACTGTGGTAGACAAAAATATTCTTAAAACTACAGGTTAACTTCCCATATTCAAAGAAAAGACACACAAACAAATGTACAAAAGTATTTAAAAAAATCATAGAGGACTGAATTGAACAAAATTAAGGTGTAGTATATAACCCAGCATGCTTACTTCTGGATGTTTTTCCAGAAGTTATCACACAGGATTCTAAAGTGACAACTCTGAGGACACTCATCAGAGAGTCTTTTGTGGTCTTGAGGATTTAAAGTCAACCTGAGTTCAGCCACTGAGGTATGAGTCAGTGAAGGACACATGATGTACACTATGTGTAGTGTACAGGTTGTAAATAAGACTGCACACTCAGATTGACCTGTTCTGGAGTATAAAAATGTGAAAAGCAAAAGAGGTCCACAGCGTGATACCACTGATGTGAATTAAAAATGTGTTCATAAGGTAACATTTAACATTATCAGTTTTACATGCACACATAGAAATAAAAGACCACACATCTAACACATTCAAATGGTTGCCAGTGGGAAGGAGAAGGAGAGGAGAATTGGAGGGGACATGAAAATAAAAGGAATAAATAAATATATAATGCAAGAGCAGAGTTCTGCCAGTCAAACAGTGAAGGTGTGTTATGAAATGAAGAATATGAGTAAATCTGTACCTAAATTCCATTAGCAAAAATAGAAGCTTCATCAGATGCTAGAGAAATAATTAAGAGCCCAACCTGGTAAAATATTTGAACTTCAAAGATAAAGAGTAGTGCGTTTATTAAGTGTTGAGGCAGTGAAAGGTAACCGTAGTTGCCTTTGATAATGTTTTTATATAACAAGATGTTTCCAGACTTAACCTTCTACATTTCTTATCCTAGATACATAATCAATCATTGCTTCAAAGATTGCTAATCATTTTCAGTGGGAAAAGATACCAAAATCTGGGCATCAAAATTAGTGC
Source organism: Fukomys damarensis (assembly GCF_012274545.1). Classification (NCBI taxonomy): domain Eukaryota; kingdom Metazoa; phylum Chordata; class Mammalia; order Rodentia; family Bathyergidae; genus Fukomys; species Fukomys damarensis. Next base: position 3,843,739 of record NW_022900946.1, on the reverse strand, counting down.
TCCTTAGTTAGTCATTATTTCTTGGAATCATCCCTGGGCAGAGACAGGATATATGCATTTTTACAGATAAAATATATCCTAATTTATATCTAATCAGGCCTATGGGGATTTTGTCTGACCTCATCAATGGATTTGTGTTTCCTTTCAATGAAGCCTCACATGTCAGCTTTCAATGACACTCATATAATTACTCACTTGATTAACATTTCCAACACTATCACCTACAAGGTTACTGTTGAAAATGGTTGAAGAGATTTCTTTTTCCATCTTTTTGTACTTATGATCTTTTCCATTTGAGATGAGAGTCGTTACTGGGCTCTAGTCACTTGAGATATTCCCTTTGTGGTGAGACTAGACTACCCACCGAGTGCACAATTAGGTTCATTTGTATGAATTTATTTTGGGAGTTTAGGAATTGTATTTTTATCACTTAATTTCTTTTATAATTATGTAAAGTACTAATATACCTTCAAAGACAGATATATAATACGGAGTCTGTTCGAGAATTCTGTTTTCTATTCATAATTCCTAAAACATATTTCTTCTCTTCTCTTTTCTAACATAACAAATTTTTATGGGAAGGCCTTTTTTTTAAACATATATATGTTAATATATTTAGCATATAATGATGTACCTAAATGGTATGAAGAAAACAATATTGTATGACAATGGTATATATTATATCAAATTATGATCTAACAGGTAATAATACCATGAAAACTAATTAATACAATTGAAAATATACATGTATTTAACACATGTTAATTAGATAGAATGTGTGTGTATTTGTATCTTCCCCCTTAGATAAATGATAGTTTGTTATACACATATTTCTTTACCTAGCTTTTTAATTTAGAGGTATATCCTGGAGACCTCTCCACATATATAATTTTGAGGACAGAGAGAGTTTTAACTCAAAGATAAACTTATTATGTAAATTTCAAAGTAATAAGAAGACATTTTCCAGATATACAAGGCCTTCAAAGTATCTTATTAAAATCAAACCAACAAATAAACTCCACAAAGAATTTACCCACTGAGTGAACAGATGAATTAAAATGAGTAAATCTTAGAAAGCAAAATTTGAGGTCTAAAAGAATGGAATCAATTGAACACAGAATGGAATATAGATACAGAATTGTTGTCAATTAGCAGGGTGCAAATATGAATAATCTTTGAAATATCCCCATGGCAAAACAGTAATACTTTGACAATAAGGACCTGTGTTTAAAACTTCACATAAGAACAAACTGAGAGAAAGAAGGGATGGTAATAAGAATAAAGTGTGCCATTTTTCTCAATTATGGATACCAAGTATTCTTGATTTTAATATCCGCATCAAGAAATATTTAATTTTAGGCCGGGGATTTAGCTCAGCGATTCGGTGGCCTGCCTTGCAAGCACAAGGACCCGAGTTCAATCTGTGTTTAAAACTTCACATAAGAACAAACTGAGAGAAAGAAGGGATGGTAATAAGAATAAAGTGTGCCATTTTTCTCAATTATGGATACCAAGTATTCTTGATTTTAATATCCGCATCAAGAAATATTTAATTTTAGGCCGGGGATTTAGCTCAGCGATTCGGTGGCCTGCCTTGCAAGCACAAGGACCCGAGTTCAATCCCTGGTACCAAAAAAACACAAAAAAAATTAATTTTAAAAATTAAACTATGGGTACGCTTTCTAAATCAATAAAGAAACATGGGCCACAGTGAGATTCCTGTGGAAGTTTGGGAGGCTGAAATGAAGCAGTAGCTGTAGCTCAGCTCACAGGTTGTTTCTGTCGACCTGAAGCAGTGGCTAGGCCTTCTTCTAGACCCTCCTTCCAATTCTGTCACTCCTGGCCCCTGTGTGTGCTCTAGTCTGGGTCTGGAATGTCCCCCAAATAAAGCCTTGGTCCTCAGCCTCTTGCTGTTGGGAGGTGATGGAACCTTTGAGAGGCGGGGCCTCGCGGGGGGGCGTTAAATCCCTCTCAGCCACCAACAAGTGAGCAGCTTTACTCCACCATGTGCTGCTGTCATGGTGTGCTGCCCCTCCCCAGGCGCAAAAGCAACAGGGTCAAGCGACCATGGACTGGAACCTCTGAGACTATGAACCAAAATAAGCCTTTCCTCCTTTTAGGCTGATTTACTTTAGGTATTTCCTCACATTGACTGCGATCCAACCAACACAACACGTGCTTCTAATTTGGGGCAGCATCTCCATCCTCTAAAGGACATTCACACCACGGAGGTCAGGGATGACAAGGACAAACGTGACTTCATTGTGTCCTCATGGGCTCTGGCTTGTTTTTCTTTTGTGTGGACTTCAACGTCCAGCATCAGATATGAAGGCAGTATCTTCCTAGACACTAATCAGTTACTCAGCTAGTTATCTGTGACTTACATGTACATATGTATGTGTATATATGTGTTCACATATGTGAATTTGATACAGAGATCTGACTGTACACAGATGAATATGACGTGAATATGTATCTGTGTGCTTGCATATGTATGTGTGTGTGTCTGTGTTTTTTCTAGTGGCACTCTTTTTCGGCTGAACCTTGAAGTATATGTGCGCATACTACACATCTGGGAATATAAACACCTTAGGGAAATAGTCTTGACTTGATAATTAACTTTAGGCTTGACCCTGCTATTCGTCTTGTGAAATAGTGGAAAAACTTCAATACTTTGTGAATCTCCATTTCTTTATCTGTAATATGATGGGTTTGTGCCACTTATCTCTGAATTAGTGTTTTTTTTTAACTCACGGCTTAAGATCCAATGACAGGTTATGGAATCAATATAATGGGCAGTGACTAGCATCATAAAATATTAAATGAAATAGAATATAATAGAAAATATCAATGTACATCTCAAACAATAAGGAGAACTTCTTTTTCAGGTAGGAAGATAGGAGATACAAATGTGCATGTTTTCACTTACGTGTATGTCTTATAATGAGGCAGGTTATAAAGACATTGAAAGATTTTCTTTTGTCGTGACCTTTCAGAAGTTGGAGACATACAAGTGGGGGCTTTTAGGCATGGAAAATAAGAAGATGGTGCCATCTCTACTATATTACTTCAAGGCTCAGCTGATAATCTGATGGATAATACAGAAAAGGCAGAAGTTGATGGTGTTAATGCTTTTAAAGTTCTCACAAGGAATAAATGTCTTGTACTTGAGGTGGAGTGACAAATATTGAATTGGCCAAAAAAAAAATCACATACTCTCTCCAGAGAGACTTGTCCTGGACTTGAACAATATGCTATTAAGAACTTTTCTGAGGCTTTTGAAGTTATTCTGTGGGCATTGGCAGAAAAAGCTGGAGTTAAGGCCAATGAAGTAACCTCTATGCTTTATGCAGTACATCGAGAAGGAAATAAAAATGTTAGCTTAAGATATTGAGGCTGAAGTTCCTGCTGTGAAGCATGTATTGGAGGCAGGTGTTCTAGAAACTTCTCTGAGAAAATATTGGGCTACCAAACTGGCAACTAATGCTGCAGTCACTGTACCTAAAGTTGATCAGGGCATCATAGCAAAACTAGCTGGTGGGCTCAAGCCTCCAAGTGGGAAGAAAGATTGCAGTGATGACCAAAATGACCGACTGGCTTAAGTTTTTACTGCAGATGAACCTAGCATTCATAATAGTACTCAAGGAATCTCTAATGTTGTCTCATTCTCCTTAAATGAAGAGTGTGTATTTGTTTCCTCAGCTGAATGATATAATAAACATAGTGTTACTGCTTACAAAAATATGTCATACTTCCGATCTAAGACTGTGTTCACTCTAGTCTGGCTAATTTCTGTAGGTCAGGGATGGGTGACTATAGGTTACATTCTCCAGCTACTGAGTCTGGTGGTTCCATTTCCTCTATTTCTGTTTTCCTCATCTCTTTAGTGTTTGGTAAACACTAGAACCGTGCAGCAATTTAATTTTTAAATTTTAATTACTTATCAATATCCAAACTTTCAGAGATGAATAAAATCCAGGTTTTTAGCTTTTCTCAAAAAATGAGAATGTCTGTAATGTTGGACTGATTCTTGTCTGGCGACAAATAGTTAGAAATGAGTAAGGGCTATTCACTTTCCACAAACATGTGTTTTAAAATGTGGGCTTCCTTTACTATTTGGGTGTGGGTGTGACATATTACAAAATGACAGCCGACTGTCATTGAAAACAGTGCTGATTGCTCACATTCTGTAAGAGGGTCGGATTCACCCCCCCATGTTTGGGAAAAGCACGGGTCAGGGAGTAGTCAGGAGCAGAGAGAGCAGGGTTGATGTGAGCAAGAGCTGGTATTGTGGATCCTAACAGTCAAAGTCAAGGAAAGGAGGGGTGAACAGGTTTAGGATCAGCTAGTTTGGCTAATTCCAGGGGACTCTGTGCTATAAAGAGTGTGCAGGTGTCTTGCCCCCAACTGGAGTGCTCAGTGTTGGGGACCAGGGCCTGATAGTGGAATTAAAACCTGGGGTTTGGAATTGAAGGGGGAAGTTTGGAGCATGGACTCTGGATTAGATAGTTCATACATAAGAGGAAGTGAGCCTTGCAGGTGAACCTTTCTGCTCTGTCTAGGAATTGATTAGCCCAGGGATGCCAGGCAGCTTCCCAGGTCAAAGCATCTGGATCCCAGTAAATACAACGTTATGATTAATAAGGCGAATAAGGCCAGTGGCCTATGCTTTGCCCTGCATTCTACCTCGTCAAGTTAACTGATTTTTATGAAAAGCATTTGGGTTTGGGGCTTCTGGCTTGGTGTAAAGTTTCCATTGGTATAGTAGTGAAGACCATCTTTTGTCCAGAAAACAGCTGTTTCTCAGCTGCACATCTTGTATCTTTTTTTTTTTTTTTTTTTTTTTTTTTTTTTTTTTTTTTTTTTTTTTTTTTTTTTTTGTACTGGGGATTGAACTCAGGTCCTTGCACTTGTGAGACAGTCGCCAGAACCACTGAGCTAAATCCTCAGCCCATCACATCTTGTATCTTTGAAGCACTGCATAGTTGGTTGTGCTGCATGAGAAGTACCGCTGCATAATGGGAAGTGACAGCACGTGAGTGTGGCTGATGGAGGAGACAAATTGTCCCGATAACTTCTGACAAGCACACAATCCAGAGCCAACGAGGCAGACTTTTCTGGCTAGATTATCAATAGGGTTCAAATCTCAGGGGCAATGATTGTCCTTGGTCAATGCCATCCAAAGCATTACTCAGACCTTTTGTTTTTACATTTCTACATAGAACCAGCACTTAAGTTCATCTCTCCTGCCAATATTGGAGTCCTCTGGGGGCTGGGGAAGGAATCAGCCTTTGAAAACTTTGTTCACCAGGAAGACAATATGCATTAATGCACTTCATCTCAGAAAGCCTCACTGCCCTTAGAGATGTTTTTGCAATGATTGTTTTAAGACCTAAATAAAGCATGAGAAATGATCTTTTCCTTCCTCAATTCTTACTTAATGTAAGGTAGTAAGAAAAGTCATGAAGTTGAGTTACACACACTTGGTCTAGGATCAGCAGGACTCAGATTCAAATTCCAGTTTCTTCACTTCCCATTTTATAATACTGTGCAATTTACTTAGCAGCTTTTAATCTGTTTTTTAATTGTAAAATTGAAGTAATAATAACTGTATAGGCCACAGTGAGAGTTAAATAAATCAATGCAGATAAAACATATAAAACCAAGCTGCCTCTTAGTATACATGAGTGGTCATATATATTGGTCATTATTTACTATTATTCACCAAGCATACCATGGTGTTGCTTTTACTGAAGCGATGAAGTATGGCCTCTGTCCTAATGAAATGCAGTCCAGCTGCATGTCTATAATCCCAGCATTCCTGGAAGATGAAGCAGGAGGATCACCAATTAGAGCCTAGCCTGGCAATTTAGCAACTTAGACCCTGTATAAATGAATGTAGAGGGGTATGGAGTTTGCATTCAGGAGTGACAACGACTTTTTGAAATACAGAGGAAAAGTAAGTGTGGATACAGTAAGTGTGGATAAGTGTGGGACAGACTGAAGGAGATGCCCGGGGCATAGATTTTAAGAAGCCACTCCCCTAGCCCTGAGCATTGGTACCTCTTTATATTTTGTGCCCTGGGCACCTCACTTAGCCCTGATCCCATTAAAGAGAAGAACCTGAAGTATAAGTGGGAGACAGCCAGATGCATATCCTAAACAAAGGCAAAGGCACCTATAACAGTGTAAAATGGGAAATAAATGGGGAATATAAGTGGGAAAACAGAGTGGCCTATTCGGGTAGTTCAACATGAATGAAACAGTGTGACTATAGTCAAGAGTGAGAAACAAGGCTACTTATAGCAGGTAGGGATCAGAAAAAAATAATGTTTATAGGTGTATTGATCAGCTTTCTGTTTCTGGGACAAAATATATCCTAGTCCCTCATAGGTCGCAGATGACCTGAGAAATCTGTTACCTATCATTAGTGGGTAACAACTGAACAGAGATCTGCACAGTGTAAGGGAGGATGGGTTTGGTCTGGCTCACTGTTGCAAAGGTTTCAGTCCATGGTCAGCTGGCTCCAGGGCATAAGCATGAGGGCAGAAGGCATGAAGCAGGAAGGCTGCCCAACTCACGGCATCGAGGAAACAGAGAGCAGGGAGGGAGCCAAGGACCCTATAGTTCTTCGAGCCGTGTCTTCATGGCCCACCAGACACACTCAGAAGTGAGCTTCACTCATCTAGGGATCTCTCAAGCCACTCAAGTTGACAAGACTCACCATCGCAATAAGAATGCAAGGGAGTTTGATGTTTATCCTTGGCAATGGGGACGCTTCAGTAAAAAGTTTAAAAAGAGAGGACAAGAAATGTGCAGGCTTACACAAACAAAAATATAACATTTTTTTTTTCTGAGCGGCACAAAGGAAGTTGAATAAATGAAGAAACATAGATGTGTCTCTGTATTCCTGGTACCACCTAGACTCAGTGTAAGCACTCATGACTATATGGATGTCAAACTATTGATATCAGGCTCAATATCATCAAATGACTTTTGACTTAACTAGTGATACCAAATGGTAAAATGCAAACTCTTCCATCTCTCCATGTTATTTCTGAACTTTCCTACAAGAGTCGTGACTATGACAGAGTGCCAGAGTAGTAAAGGAGTGACCACAACAACAAGGACCCCTGTGGTCACACCTCTATTGTCTGGCAACATATGTGCCAGGAATGTTATGTGAAACTGTGCTTGGGAGGGAGCCTAGTAATAGACATAGAGAAGTCATCACTTTAGCCCTTGGGAACTTGATACTATAATTACTTTGCCTTAAGAAAGATAAAGAGATAGGACATTTCTTGCTTTATGTATTGCAGAGAAATTCTTACCCACAAAGAAGCAATAATTGTTTTTCCCTGTAAGTCCAAGTAAGCCCTATGATTTACAGTCAGTGCTTTTGGTGAAAGCAACTGTGTCAATTGTTTGTAGCAATATTTTGTGTAAGGAGCTATCCCCAAATGCAGAAGCTTAGAGTATCCAGCATTGGGCTGGGCATGTACCTCAGTAGAGTACTTGCCTAGCATGCAAGGGGCTCAAGGTTTGACTCTCAGCACTGAAAAGCTAACTTAAAAACTCACTAGCTGTCAGAAGAATAACAATAAAAGAATCCTCAGCATTTACTTCATGTGTATGGATCAACAGTGAGGCATAGTTTTCCAAGCTAGGACTTTGTGTTTGCAGTGTCTGATGCAGACTGTGTTCAGGTTTTATTCATTTGTCTCATTCTGTTCGGATTGGTCACTTCCTAGAGCATGTCTTCTTGTGGTAGGTACACCCATGAAATAGGACAAGTAGGAACACATGGTGTTTTCCTAAGCCCTTGGCTTCAGCTGGCCCAAATAATGTATGGGTAAGCCAGCCAGATGGCCAAGCCTGAAGGGTGCCCTGTCTTGAGAGCAATGCAGGACCTTTATCCAATCCAATGCAGCCACATAACAGCCCTGCTGGGTTTGCTCATGACTTGAATAATAGGAGCCATTGAGTTGCATACACTCTGGTAAATAATTTCCAGGAATGGTATCAAGACACGCTACAGGCTTGTTCTGAGCCCTTAGCAGGTATAAAAGTGCTCTTTAAATACAAACTACCCAAGATTTACTCTTTGTAATTATTTCATTGTTGATGATAACAATAATAACCTGCACCTTCTGCTTAGAATATGAGTTTTCTGCGAGATGGCTCTGGGGCATCCGATGCTGCCCTTGCTAGTGTGGGAAGCACAGATCTCACTGTGGATGCCAACCAGGAAAGACTGGTGGAGCTGGGGCTCACACTCTAAAAGCACACAGTGGGTGCAATGGCTTGAGTATGGTTTATTCCCTTAAAACATATGCTGGAGTCTAATCATATTGTGAGGTGTGAAGTGAGTAGGAACATGATCCAACTTTGGTGCTTGAGTTGGGCCTCTGGTAGGTGATTGGGGTTCTGTAAGGTCATCAGCATAAATCCTTATAGGAAAAAGAACAAGAGCAGAGGACTGTATATGGCACTCCTTGTCTTGCCACGTGATGTTCTGCCCTGCCTTGGGACACTGCTAGCAAGAAGGCCATCAGGAGATGGGCCCATTGACCTTGCCCTCCAGGAGCATGGGCCCAAATAACTCTTTTCCTTATTACTCACTCTGTTTGTGGTGTTGTGTCATTGGCAACAGAAAACAAACTAGTGCTTTAGGTGTCTTTCAGCATTTAATGTTTATCTAAGTCTGAATTTTAACCTGCCCTCCATTATAATTGAGAAACTCTGCAACTCTATTTTCTACCTGCAAAACCCACTTGTTAGTCCAAAGTGAACAGTGCTGACCAAATATCTGTCTTAGGGCTCAGAGTCTCCAGGCAACCTCCAAGCTCATTACTGAAAGGAGCACTGTAGTGTCCATTCTGTGTCACCTGCACACCCAACTGGGACAAATTACCCACAGACCTACAGGAGTGAGTCTAGGGTTGGAAACCAGGATGCTGGCCTCTAGGGATGGCATTGCCACTGGTCCTTCTGTTTCCTCATCTGTAAAATGGAGATAATAATAACTGCCCTACTTTCTCACATGTGAAGACAAAATGAGAGAAGCATGTTGCAAAATAAGAAACACTATTCAAATGCAAGACAGTTTTAGATTTTTTGATTCCTCTCTAAATTAATAATAGCCCCTCGCATTTGTGCAGTGCTTCTCAACTTTCAAAGCTCTTCTACTTGCATCATCTTATTTGGTCCGTACCACCATCCTCCATGTTCCAGGGGAGGGCAAGGAGGATCGAAGCAGTCATGTGACTAGCCGCAGGCCATCCAGTAACAGAGCTGGGAAAGCAGCCCATTTTCCCAGGCTAGTTCTGTGATTTCTGCATTGGAATCCAGTGCCGTAGCTTCTTTGTCAAATCACTGGAAGGAAGCTTGTTTAGAAAAGCATTTGTGATCAATGCTGCTGGTGGCATGAGGGCAGGCAGGGTATAAACAACTTCTTTGATGGGAATGTGAGCACAGGACTATGGAGAACAACTCCAGAGCCTTCCCAGGACTGGGCAGGACTGGGGGGCTTTGTGGTCCAAGCCCCTGGGGCACCTGCAGGTTCCACCCCATCTCATTCTACAGTGACTTTGTAGGATGGGAGAAACAGGGTCACCTCTTCAAATATCCAATAGGGATTTCTTGAATTCTTTACAATGATGGGATAATATCTCCCAGGATACAAAACTATCTTCTTAAAGTGGTAAGAAACTCAAAGTTGTTTCTACTTCAAATTGCTCATTCCACAGGAAGACAATAGGGGTTTTAGAGTAATAGAAACTTGCTCCTTGTTAGAGAATGGGTTTGGGGTTCTCACAGAAAGGGCAATCTTTCTTAGTTCTGTCTCTTACTGTTTGAAGAGCCAGAGTAATAGGGGGGATTAAATGACACAAATATATGTTTATCTCTGAGCCTAACCCAGGCATTTCAACTAAAGTAGTCCCAAATCAGTGCGTTTGGTTGCAAACAGTACAGTTTAGCAGAAAGATCCTTAAAGTAAGATGTAAGATAGCTTCTTCATGGGAACTGAGTCAAACTTAGAGGCTATACAGCTAGGGATGAAGTTTATCCACATTGTGAGATGATCCAGGAAAAACAATGCTGCTAGAAGCCTCTCCCACTCTAGTGAACACCAACATGCTTTTGACAGAAAAGGACCATTCTGTGTGGCACCTGTTCCCCAGGTTGCTCTCATCCAAACTAAAATCTCAGAAGGCTTATGTGATTGGCAGATTCAAGATCACATGACTGTTCCATAGTCACAAGGGAGGATGAGAAATATAGTTTTAGGTTTCTAGTTTGAAAAGGAGCCATTCAAAATGTGGAACAAACATAGGAAGAATTTTCAAAAGATGGATAGTTTAATAAATAATCATTGAAGTTCCCTGAGTCTCTTTTTGTCTTTGTCCCTTTATATGTTCACAAACCCAGCACATTTGGGCTCCAGCATCCCAAATCACTCTCATGTATCACATGTTTCCTCCCGTTTGACTGGGGCACTGGCCCATTCAGTCCATCTAAGACAACTACTACTTTGGATCTTTCTTGGGGTCGGTACCTCATATTCACCACAGTCACACTGGTATTGTTAACCAACATCATATTGCAAGCATTATTCATGCCACTGATTTGTTTCTTTTCTGACATGATTTTAATAGCATATAATACTCCAGAGCAGATGCATCAAAATTTATTTAACTAATTCCAATTGTGCATTGAGCTTGTTGGCTGTGCTTCCCTTGAAATTACAAATGTTTTAATAATGGATATTTTTGTGCAAAAATTCTTTGCACACTTCTGATTATTTGTTTGTTAGTTTTCCTGAAATGGAAGAAATGAAAAGCTCTTGATAAATATTGCCAAGTTGGGACCGGTAATATGATATGAATTGATCCTGATTGAATGATATGATATGAATGAATTCCCAAACCGCTGTGTGAACATATATGTGATCACACACTTGTGAACCTTGAGTGTTATTATTCCTTAAACTTTATTAATTTTATAGATGAAATGTTTCTCAATAATTTGGTACAAATTTCTTTGAATATTAGTGATATTAAATCTTTTAATTGTATTTTTACTAGCAGAAATTTATAATTATGTAATCAAATTTGTTAGTAAATTTGTTTCTTTCAATAGTCATGATTATATTTTCCCTTTCCATAGGTTTGATGGCTCTTGATACATGTACATATTTACAGTCTTTTGTACACATTTACCAAACACAAAAGTCTTTCATTAGAAATTTGTTTTCCAGCTTTTGACACGTGATGATAGTTATTTTTCCTACTGGTTTTCTCAGCACCATTCATGTGATGCAAGAATCTTTGTCATTCATCTTTTTTTTTTTTTTTTTTTTTTTTTT
>NW_022900946.1:3804137-3832107 GCF_012274545.1 Fukomys damarensis | reverse complement strand
TTTTTTTTTTTTTTTTTTTTTTTTGTGGTACCGGGGATTGAACTCGGGTCCTTGTGCTTGTGAGGCAGGCCACCGAACCGATGAGCTAAATCCCTGGCCCCGTCATTAATCTTCATGCCAGTTATTTCAGACTATTTCCAATCTCTTTAGTTCTTCCTTAACACTCTCAGCCGGTTTTCTTGCTGCCCAATTCACAAAGAAAATAGAAATCATTGGGCAGGAAATTCTTCAGCTTTCTGCTGTGAAAAGATTCTGCATCCTGTTTCATCCTTTTTCCCCTTCCTCTTTTGTCTCAATGGTTAATTTCTTGATCTACACTGTGAATTTCATTGTTTTGGTAAATATCTGGATGTCCCCCCAAAACCTCACAAGCCTCAATGGCTTTTTTAAAAAAAATTAGTTTTATTGTTACATAGAAAGTATACAATGTAATGACATTCATCATTGGAAATTTGCACCTTTACATAATCCATCTTGGTTCTTATTTTTCCCCCATTCCTCTGCCTTCCTTTCAACCCCTCCACCCCTCCTTATCTACAAAGACTTTGTTTCCATTTTTTCTTTTTCTCGTGTTAATTTCCATTTCCATCTTTCTTTTCCCCTACTCCTTTCATTTCCCCTTCTCCTTTGCAGCTTTCCTTCCTATTTCACATTCTCTGTTATACCTTTTAGTCCTTATTTACACTTTCAGTTTCTCACACCAGAGAAACTATTCCGTATTGACACATATGCACCCTACTTATTTCACTTAAAAGTATGGCCTCAATGTGCATCCATTTAGCTATAAATGTCTCTAGTTTCTCATTCTTTATGGCTGAGTAGTACTCCATTTCATAAAAAAACCCACATTTTCTTTATCCAGTCTCTTGTTGATGGGCAATTGGGCTGCTTCCAAGTTTTAGCTATCACAAATTGTGCTGCTGTGAACATAGGTGCACATACATCAAGGGCTTTTGAAAGGTAATCAGATCATAGGGTGCTGTAGCTAAATGTGCTATTTGGAAATGGGGCCTGGTTAGCAGAGGTGCATCAGCGGGAGCATGACCAGGGAGGGTGTATCTCCCTCCTTCTCCTTTCACTCTCTGCTTCCTGGCTGCCATGAGGTGGGCAGTCTTCATCTGCCATGCCCTTGTGCCGTGCTGTCCTGCCTAGGAGCCGACCAACCATGCAAAGACTGGGACCACTGAAATATGAGCCAAAGTAAAATATTTCCGTATGTTGTGATGGTCAGGTACTTTGTCCCAGCAACTAGAAAAGTGACTAAGACACTAATTACTCACTGTCTTCTACCACACTCACTCTTGCCTTTAATGTCTTCTTTACTAGTTACTTCTCAGCTTTATTTCTATGTACTTAAGTCATTCCCACAAAATATCTTAAGCTGTCTGATTAAAGATGGCAATTTGAGTCAAGACAGCTGTTGTGCCTCTCCCCATTTTTATGTTGAAATTCTAAGCCGCTGCACCTCAGAATAGAATTATTTTTTGGAGATAGGGTCATGGAAGAGAAAATAAGGTTAAAATGTGGACATTATGTAATATGACTTGTGTCCTAATAAGAAGAGAAAATTTGGACACACATACACAGAGGGAAGACCATGTGAAGACAACGGAAAAAACAACTTCCTATAAGCTAAGGGGAACAGGCTCAAAAGAAATATACATTGCAAATACCTTTATCTTTGACTTTCAGTCCCCAGAACTGTTATAAAATAAATTTGTTTTTAAGGTACTCAGTCCATGTTATCTTCATATGGCCATCCTTGCAAACTAACACATCTAATTTTCCTCTCTCCAAAATATCTTAGAAGAAGAAAGAAAAACTTTTTAATGTGGAAACCAGAACAGAATTCACAGATATGCTTTAAAAACTTTGAGCAATTCCTATAATTGCCAGGGAGACAAGCTGACTGGCACAGCATAAAGGCTCTGTTATGGAGGCTATGTGGTGGAGTGGTCAGTGAGCAAAGGACTGGTCATGAATTCTGCCTGCACTCTTGGCCTCTTCAGGATAAATAAAACATGGAGGAGGAGTTGAGTACTGAGAGCTTAAAATCTGTAGAAGATTCAAAACTCTACTCTATCCTCTCCATTTTCTTTTTCTCCTACTCCATTTGTATTCTTTCTCAGAGCAGAAAATGGATTTGGAAGTGATTTAGAGCACACAGAGTCTTGGGAAATGAAAACTCTTCCCGCAGGTGGTAGTAGATTGGACATTCTGTGTAGTGATATCATCAGATATTCAGAGAAGGAAACCCCTTCAGGCTCTACTCTTGCTTCCATATGGTCCTGGCTGATTCACCCAACTTCTGCATTAAGATTCAGGAGCAAAGCCAGACCAGACAATGGAGTGCTATTTCCCCTTCCTTTTATCTTCTCTTATCTCTTCATTTTTCTGGCATACACAACTGTTTAGGTTCTGATGAGGAAAATGTGATAGATCTTAGGCAGAATTTGAGTGTTTTGCTACAATAACATCTTTAAAATTTTTAGTGTGATATTTTCCCAAACACAGACAAAATGGTATACGAACCTTATGCACCCATGATGTAGCTTCAATAATAACAACTATTGGCTAGTCTTGTTTTATTTATACTCAAATTAATTTTAGGGATTGCTTTTTTGGTGAAAAAATGCTTCCAAAGTAAAATCTACAGAATATAGTATATTTGGTGAAGTATAGTTTATATTACTATCTCCTCCATTTTGTTACTACTATTAGAAATGACTTTTGGTTCATTAAACACATATACACTACAGAGCTTTTGTTTTTGTTTTGTTCAACAGTATATCCTAGAGACCACTGCACTGCAGTATGTACAGATATTTTAAATCATTTTCCATAGTTATACCAGCCAGACTTGTATTGATGGGAATTGTCTCCCAATATTTTTCAATTATAAATGGTGTTGCAGTGAATACCTTTGTGTCCATGTCTTTTCATATTTGATCTGTGTATGTTTCAGATAGTTTTTTTTTTTTGGTACCGGGGATTGAACTCTGGTCCTTGTGTTTGCAAGGCAGGCCACCAAACTGCTGAGCTAAATCCCCGGCCCTCAGATAGATTTCTAGACATAGAACTGCTAATAAAATGATAAATTCTTGTATGATTTAAGCTAGTATGTCTTTTTCTATCTAGGCTTCACTTCTGAAATGATTTTTCTTTTATTTCATACTTTCTTTATTCTGTACCTACCTCTGCCAAAGCTTTGAAATCTCTCTTTAGGCCCTGCATCTCATTTCTGTATTTTCCCAATTATGATTTATATTGTTCTTTCACAGTTTCCACCCATTTTTTTCTGTCTCTGTGAAAGAAGCCTATGTTATTATTTTAAAATAATAACTTTTCTTCTTATCTCAGTTCTTTTATCCAGTACTCTTATTTTTAAAAATCCCTAAACCAACATGTTATCTCCCCTGTTTCCTATGAGCCTTCTTAGAAGCCCCTGCAGATGCTGTCCTGACTCATCTGGAGGCCACAAAGGTCTCAAGAAGAGAAGGTTGAGATTTGAGAGAGGCTTCTGCATAGCATGCCTTGGCAATAAGGGAAAGTCTGAACGTGAATAAAAGGGCAAGCATGAAGCCCACATTCCTGGGTATGACTTTTTTCTTTTCTTCTATGGAACAAAGGTATGAATATTTTTATTTTATTTTAATTTTTTTGGTTTTTTGAGACATGGTCTCACTACATAGTTGAGACTGACCTGGAACTCACTTATGTAACTCAGGTTGGTCTTGAACTCACAGCAAACCTTCTGCGTCAGCCTCCCAAGTACTGGGATTGCAGGCATGCGCCACCACGCCCAGCCTGAATAGTTTTAGATAATTATCAATGCTGGAAGATAATAATGCAGTCTTGTGATGTAGAAAGGGTTTCTAATCATTATATGAAAGATTAATATGTAAAGAAATAAACTTTTATAGTTTTAATTACATAACAATTAGAAATTTCTATATGTAAAAACTACATAGGTACAATTGAAAACTAACCAGTAATCTGGATAGAATAGCTACAATATGCATAAAAATAGTTTAAATTAGTATATAAAGAGTATCTGAAAACAATAAGAAAAGGATAATGGCTTCAAAGAAAAAACCAGCATAGGATAAGAAAAATAATTGCCTAAATATTAAGAAATAATAAACATGAAAACTGCATTGCCTTGTAGAATTAAATCAATACAAATTTAAACAGTGATAACATTTTAAATATATACTATTAAGTGGAACATAGCATGAATGGAACTTGCATCATTACAGATTTTCAAAAATAACAAAATAGGCATGGTTATATTGCTTTCCACATTATATAGAGGTTACCTCTGAGTTGTAAGATTATGGATGATGTTTCTCTCTCTCCTTATATTAATTTAAAAATTTCTATAATAAACAATTGCTCTTTAAATTGCCAGTTATTTATATATGTGCATATTTAAAAAATATTATTGGCCAGTGTTATCATGGTTGTGTCAAAATGGGTATTTTTTTCCTTACAGTAGAAATATCAATAATTTTGGAAGGCATTTTTTCAAGAGAGAAGCCTTTAAAACCTATATACCTTTCAAGGTGACAAATCTTTTAAAAAATTATCTTAAAGCATTCAAAGGACATAAAAACAAGAATATTCATTACAGTGTTGACATATGTAGCTAAAAGTGTGAAAGTAAATGTTCAAAGAGACAGGTTTAGGAATATACAGTAATTAATGCTAGTGTGCAAGTTGTTTGTGATATCCCTCAACAATCATGATCAAATAAATTTGAGAAATGATATATTAAAGAAAGTAAAAAATATTTACTTGTGGGATCATCTTAGTTATCTTCTCGTTGTTGAGACAAAATACTCAACATCCACAGATTAAAGGAGGAAAGATTTACCATGTGTAGAGGTTTCAGTACATAGTGTGCTGGCTCCAAGGCAGGGTGGCATGGCAGAGGAGAAAGAGGTCAGGCCAGGCCAGGCTGCTAACTCTCAAGGGAGGAGGAGGGCTATGTATAGCCAGGCCACACCCACAGTGACCCACCTCTTCCCACCAGGCTTCTCCTTCCAACAGCACACGCCACTGTGAACCCATCAGTGGTCTGAGTGTCACACACACGTGATCCAGTCACCTTCCAAAAGCCCCTCCTGTGAGTGAGTGCATGAGGCCTTCGGAAGACATCTAGATATAAACTGTAACAAGGATTTTCAGGCTTTACTAGTTCATATGTATTATAATCATTCAAATAGGCAACATTTTCCAGACTTATTTTATTATGGAACTCATTTCTTCTAAATGTATCTGTTAATCTTTTATAATAATGTTTAGAGAACATCAGTTTTGGAAACATTGTTATCTAGAGTCATTCACAAGGCATTATGAAGAGTATTTCATGACATGGAAAGGTGTTATCATCAAAAATGATAACTCAGGTTATAGAATAACATGCACAATGCAGTCCCATTAATGGAAAACTGTGAGTTCATTGAAAAGAAACAGGACTCACAAAACATTAGCAACAAAACATTAACAGTGTTTATGTCTGGGTAATGGAAATAGGTAATTTTTATTTTTTCTTTTTCCTTGTACACATTTAATAAGATTTCACAATGAACATATATTACTACTGAAGTAAGGAAAATGTTGAAAAGTTATAAAAATGGTGCTGAAGAATATGTATTATGTTGTTCACAGTGTGTTCTGTAGTAAAGGAGATTACAAAGCAGTTTGTTCATTATAATTTCTTTTTAAAAATACATATACAGATAGCTGTGTAGAGAAAAGAAAATGTTTCAAGATATTAAAAGTTATAATTTGGGGATTATATCTGGGATTACTGATAATTTGAAGTGCATTTTCAGAAGAAGATATATTAATTTTTTCTACAGTGAATGTTTTATAATTTTTGGTTAAATGTGTATACACACACACACACATATATGTTTCTATGGAAATAAAAACAAGAAATCCATATCCCTTTCTTGTTCTTCTCTTGTTCCTAAGAATGAGACTTTAAACTTTAGCCATTTAAGCTGTGATCCTCTAAAATAGGGTGCAGACATCCCAGGGAGGATTAGAGATGTTATATTGGGTGGTAAATATATTAGACCATATATTTACTTTTCTCATCTTTTAAGTGTCTGTTTTATGATACACACAATATATTAACATAGTAATGCATATTAGAATTTATAGATATTTATATATATACACACATATTTAAAATACATTTTACAAATTTTTTTCCACATGGTTTTATAATTTAGAAAAATGCTGTCAACTACAGTTTTAAAGCATCAAAATTCTGGCAAGTGACATATTTGTTCCCATTTCTGGTCTTCTAAATTTTTTTTCTGGCTATTTGGGCTCTCTCTCTCTCTGGCTGTATTTTCTGGTATATTGGTGGTACATAATAATTATATCCATCTTGAGGAATTTATACATGTGCTTATCACATTTTAATTGCTTCTGTTTCCCCTTCCCCTCCTGGCCCTCCCTTCTATCCTTTCCCCCCATACCCCTTCCCATGTCCACAAAGTATACCTCTCTATTTCCTCTCATTTATCTTTCATTTTATTTTTCAAATTATTTATATTTTGGGTTTCTTTTTTTTTATTGAGTTTATTGGTACATTTTAGGCATACAGTACAGTTACATTCATTATTGGGATCTTGTACATTTACATAACAGGTGGTCTTGGTTCTCATTTTGTCCCCTTGTCACTGCCCTCCCTTCACCCCCTCCTCCCATCCCCATTTACAAACACTTTATTTCCATTTTTAAATTTTCTCATATTTTTTCCCTTATTACCTTTCCCCTACCCTTCCCACTTTCCCTACACCTTTAGCCCTTTTCTTCACATTTCACAATATTGGGTTTCTAATATAAGAGAAACCATGATATATTTAACATTCTGTGATTTTTCTTTACGTAGCATTATGATCTCAAGATATATCCATTTTCCTACACGTCTCAAATTTACCATTTATAGATGAGTGATCCTCCAGTGTGTGTGTGTGTGTGTGTGTGTGTGTGTGTGTGTGTGTGTGTGTTTCTGTGACTCAACTGTTTACATTTTCTCTTTCAATTTGCTAACCAAGTAATCTGAAGGTCTCAATTTTTCACTCTGTTCAGATTTCTAAGACTTAGGAGAAAGGGCATTAAAGTGAGAGAGTGGCCACCAATGTTGAATACTGATGACATTTGCTCTCCAGTTCCTAATTGTGGGCTTGCTGTTCTTGTTGTCCTCTTTGAGTGGAGCCACGTGCCCAACTGAGAGTTGTAGAGTCTGTTTTGCTCCTACTTCAGGAATTTTTAAAAAGGCTTGATTTTGCTGTGTTGCCCAGCAGCCTGGTGTTGAACTCCTGGGCTCAAGTGATTCTTTGCATCTGCGACCTGATACTTGCGAGGCAGGTGGCACAACCACTGAGCTAAATCCCCGGCCCTCTCTGCATCTTTCTATCAAGTGCTGCTGGGCCTGTAGCTGCATACCACTTCTGCTTGAAACATTTGATTTTTGCTGTGAGATCCTTTCTCTCTACTATGCCTGGCAGTGCTCCCTATTGCTGGGACTCCCTCAACCTGTAACCTCGAAAGAGGACAGCTGCTGCTGAGTAAGTGGGAATAAGCTCCTGAAGTCTGGGTGCTCTAAGATACAACCTAGTCTGTACTGACCTAACCTTGTCTATGTTGACACTGAGATTTGAATTCAACATTTAACTCCAAGAATGTCCTCAATGGGCTCCAATCAATCCAACATAAAAGTCCTTTCCTTGGTTTTATCAATAAATTTTATTTCTTTTTATGAGTAGAGACTACTTTGTGACTAGAGGGCATTTGCATTTTAAAAACTGTTGTATATTGAAATGAAAGTTACTGAGGACTTTAATTCATTATTCTACTAAGAAATATCCTTCTATTCTATCCATTTCCACCATGGACTCTCTCTTAGTTTTTTTCCCCTAATTTATTAAAGAGGTTGTGTTTACTCCAGTATATATCTTTTGGCCTCTTTGAGAAAGATCAAATAGTGGAAGGTGCTTGAGGTCATTTCTCCATCCTCTTTGTTCCAAAGATCCTCACATCTGTTTTTGTGCCAGTACCATGCTGTTTTTGTCACTGTAATATAATATAATTTCAAATCTGGGGTTGTGATGCCTCCTGCTTTACTTTGGTTACCCAGGATTATTTTTGCTATTCTAGGTCTCTTCTGATTCCGTATAAATTTTAGAATTGTTTTCTTCAGTTCTGTAAAGAATGTTGTTGCTATTTTGTTGGAGATTATGTTAAATCTTTACATCAGTTTTGGAAGTCTGTATGGCCATTTTGACTATATTCGTTCTGCCTATCAAGGAACAAGGGATAGTTTTCTATTTTCTGATGTTCTTGTCAATCTCCCTTTCCAGAGTACTGTAGTTTTCATTGTAAAGGTCTTTCACTGCCTTGGTTAGGTTCATTCTTAAGTATTTAGTTTTTTCTGGTGCTATTGTGAATTTTTTCCTAATTTCTTTCTTTGTGAGTTCAGTACTGGACTCCAGGAGTGTGGCTGATTTTTGTGCATTGATTTTGTATCCTGCTACATTGCTGAATTAATTTGGTGGATTATTTGGTCTTCTATGTAAAGGATCATTCCATCTGCAAATAATGATAATTTGACTCTCCCTTTCCTATCTTATTCCTTTTATTTATTTTTCTTGCTCTTGCTAATGTTAAAAGCACTACTTTAAGTAGGAGTGATGATAGTGGACATTCTTGTCTTGTTCCTGATTTTAGAGAGGAGGCCTTCAGTTTTTCTCCACGTAACATGATGCTTGCAGTAGGTTTGTCATAAACAACTTTTTTTTTCAGAATGAGTTAAGGTTTTTCTAAATCTATTTTCTTGAGTGTTTTTTTTTATCATGAATAGTGAGAGAGAGGGAGGGATGGGAGGGGAGAGAGAGAGACAGAGAGAGAGAGAGAGAGAGAGAGAGAGAGAGAGAGAGAGAGAGAGATGGAGAGATTGTCCTGTAGTTCCTCTCTTTTTTGGTTGAGTTCAGTATGGATTTGAAATCAGGTTAATGTTAGCTTCCTGGAATGACTCCATCCCTTTCCGTTTCATTAAAGAGCTCTTGAGGAGCATTGGTGTTAGATATTCCCTGAAGTTATTTTAGAATTTAGGAGTGAATCCACCCAGATCTGGGCTTTCCTTGGTAGATTTTAAAACTTCTGCTTCAATTTTATTGCCTATTAATTGGATCATTCAGGTTTTAAGATCTTCCTGATTTTGGTATTTTATTTGTATCTAGGAATATGTGCATTTCTTCTGTATCCTCCAAATTATTGGCATAGATATTTGCAAAGTAGTTGCCAATCACCTTCTAAATTTTGGCTTTATCTGTTGTGATTTCTAATTGCATGAATTTTGGTCCTTCCTTGCCTTTTTTGGGTAAGATTGGCTAAGGGTTGTTCTGTTTTCTTTATTCTTTTCAAGATCCAGCTCTTTGATGCATTGATTCTTTGCATTGTTTTATTAGTCTTGATTTCACCAATTTCTACACTGATCTTTATAATTTTCTTCCTTGTTCAGCTTTGGGTTTTGATTGCTCTTGTTTTTGTAGGACCTTGTGGTGCATCACCAGATTGTTTATTTGGGCTCATTCTCTTTTTTGATATGGTCATTCTAGCTATAAACTTCTGTCTTAGTATTGCTTCTATTGCGTCCCTTAAGCTTTAGTATGTTGTACCAGAATGATTTAATTCTAGGAACTGCCTTATTTCGTCCTTGATTTCTTCTGTAATACATTGATTATTCAAGAGTGTATCATTTAATTTCATGCATTTGCATAATTTTGGCATTTTCTTTTGCCATTGATTTCTAGTTTCATTGCACTAGGATCTAGTAATATGCGTGGTATAATTTTGATTCCTTTGACTTTCCTTAAGCTTGCTTTATTTGCTAGTATGTGGTCTATTTTGGGGAAAGTTCCATGTGCTGCAGAGAATAATGTGTGTTCTGTTTTGGATGGCACACTCAGTAGATATCTATTATATCCATTTGTTCAAAGGTTTGGTTCAACTCTGATATTTCTAGATTTTTTTTTCTTGTTGATGTGTTTGTTACGGTGGGGTATTGAGGTCCCCAAATAAAATTGTGCTTGTTTATCTAATATTTTATGTCTAGCAGTTCCTGTTTTATGAAATCAGTGGTGCTGTTGTTCAGTGTATACGTGTTAATAATAATAGTCTCTTGCTGCTGGACTATTCCCTTAACCAATATGTAGTGACCTTTTTTGTTTTTTCTGATCAGTCTTGGTTTGAACTCCACTTTGTCTGAAATTAGGATAACTACACCCGCTTTTTTTTGCTTCTCATTGTATCATTTATTGTTTTCTATCCTTTATTTTTTAGCCTATAATTTGGAAGGTATTAAATGTATTTGGCTGTGTACATCATACTGTTGGATTTTGTTTCTTGATCCATTCTGCCAGTCTGTCTCTTTTGACTGGGGAATTGAGACTATTCACTTTGAGAGTTATTAGTAATAGGCACTGACTCATGTCTGTCATTTACTTATTTTCCTGTTAGTGATTCTCTCTTTCCCTTCTGCCTAACTGTGCTACCTGCCTGGTGTGTTCATTCTATTATGCCTTTTGTCTTTGTTGCCTTCATTGTCTCTTTCTATGGTATCTTTGAGAGTTTTTTGGAGTGCTGGTCATGAATTACTTTAGGTGCTCTTTGTCATTTAAACTTATTTCCCCATCAACTTTGAAAGATAGTTTTGCAGAATTTATCAGTCTGGCTTGAAAATTCTTTTTGTTTAGGGTTTGAAACACTTCTCTCCAAGCTCTCCAGGCCTTTAAGGTTTGTGTTGAGAAGTCTGCTGTAATTCTCATGGGCTTAGCTTTTTTTATTTATTTTTTCTTTTTATTGAGTTCATTGGTACAATCTAGGTCTACAATACAGTTATATTCATTATTGGGATCCTGTACCTTCACATGATGGTTCTTGGTTCTCATTTTTTCCCCTTGTCCCTTACCTTTAAAAGTGATGTGCTGCTTTTCTCTAACAGCTGTTAAGACTCTGTTATTGTGTTGAACTTCCCAGATTTTGATTCTGATGTGTTGTGGAGAAGTTCTTTATTTCACATCATAGCTATTTGGGGTTCTATATGGCTCAGTTATCTGAATGTTAAATCTTTTCCCATATTTGGAAAGTTTTATGCTATTACTTCTATAAACAGATTTTTTAAAAAGTCATTTGTACTGTTTCTGATTTTTCACTAATTCCAAGTTTACTTAGATTAGTTTTTGTGTCATCCAGGACGTACTGGATCCATATTTCATGTTCTCTTGTTTTAAAGATACCTGTAATTAATGGGTGACTACAAACAGCCTTGTCTTTTAGTTCTGTCCTCACATTGGTTATGTCTCTTACTCATTCTTTTGATGGACATTTTCTCCTGAATTTCCTTTGTTACCTTTTTATGGGCTATAATTATTTTCTATGCTTCTCATTCATGCTTTGTATCATTTTGTTTAGTTCAACTAGATTTTTATTAGCGTCTTTGGTAGACTTGCTGATCATTTTATTAGGCATATTATCTGTTTAGTTATACCATCTGCGAAACTGCCAAGTACCTAATTGATCTACTAGCCGATCTCCTCTATTATCCTTTCAAATAATTCAGCTGTGTGGCTTTTGCTTTTCTCTCCTTTGGTGCCCATGAACCAGCTTTGGGGTAGTTGTGAGTTTTTGGAAACATTTTCTTGCCTTTTATTCTTTTGGTGCTGCTGCTGCTTCCTCTTCCTCCTCTTCCTCCTGCGCCGCCGCCGCTGCCGCCTCTGCCTCCTCCTCCTCTGGCTTGCAGGTTGATTATAGTGGATTATTGTTGCTAGCATGGAGACCTCTTTAGTTAACATCTACTTTCCAGTGTTACCTTCTGGCCTTTGACTATCTCTCAGCAAAAATCTTAATTAAAAAAAAAATAATCTCTTCTATTTCCTCTACCTAACAGAAATAAACAAATTTCACCTTTGAAGTTTTGTTTCATAGTTTTTTTTATTGTGATAAAATGTACATACTATAAATATTTCAACTTAAACCATTTTAATTGTGCCATTCAGTGGCAATAAGTACACTTAATGTTGCATAACCATCACTATTTCTAGAATGAAAAGTCCTTAGTTTTTTGGAGTCAGGAACTCACTGTGTAGCCCAGTCTGACCTTGAACTTACTATGGCACCCAAACCTATGGTGATCAATCTTCCTTTCTCAGTCTGCTGAGAGCTGGGATTATAGTGTATACCACTACACCTCGCTTAAAAATTCCCATTTTGAAAGATCCATTTAACCCTCTTTGTTGCACCAGGAGAAGCATAGAGGAACCAAGATGGATGGCAGGGATTAATGTCCCCTATCTCTGGCCCATGTTAATATATAGACTTATAGAGTACATGGAAAGCAGACTTTCCTGCACTGTTTTAACATTCTCTGTCCCTTTTTTCCTATGCTTGCAGCAAATTTGAATTTTCAGATGTTAAAGGTTCAAATGTTATGGTTGGGCTATTCTTCCTAATTATAGCATTTTGTTTATTTATTTTTTTCTATACATTGTTGATTAAGTTGTCCCCTGTATGAAAAGCAAATCAAATATATCCAACCATTCGATATTGAAAAAGAGATATCCTATTTTATTCAAATGTATGCTTGTTCCCTCCAAGAATCTCAGATATGCTGTACACTGCACGTTAGCCTTGGCTGTCCTCTTGCAGACAGCACACTTCAAAGAGCGGGCCCCAGGAGAAGTGGACAAATGTTACCTTGTAACCTGGGCTGGCTTCTGAGGTGGCCACTGCACCCTTGCTTTGTGCCCTGGGTTGCATTTCCCAGGCTCCCTCACAGCCAGTTTCTGGTTGTGTTAGGCCAGTGAGAGGGCACCAGCAAGAGCTTGGGAGGGTGGAATGGAAGAAAAAGCCATCTTTCCCACCCTAATCAGGCTGTGACTGGACAGTGGTCGTGTTCTTCTATGGAGGCCTTGCTCCTCTCTAGGAGTGCTCTCTGTAGCTATCCAGGTTTCCCTGAATGCTCCCACCATTGTTCCTTTTGACCTGTAGCCTGTTAGTAGACTTAGATGTTGCACCACCCTGTGTACTTTCTTTCAGCTCTGTCCTCACTTTTTGAATAGTACCTTCATTAAACTCTTTCCATGTCCCCCTTCAGAGTATACTGTGCATTTCTTGCTGCAACCCTAACCCTTAACAGAGTTGTACAGAACTAGTACATTACCATTAAGTTCAGACTTCATGAGTCTTCCAAGAAACTGGGAACCTTGGGGGTAAATGTCTCCATGTTCTTTAAAAACTTTTAACCATAAAGATAAAAGAAAGCCATGTGAGGCATAATACAATGAACTCCCATGAATATAGAGCGAAAAATATCAGATCACTGGAAAAATCTTATTTTTAAATTTTTACAGTATACCCCTCAGAGTTGTTGGGGTGAGACTACATACCAGGACCTACTTTGCTCACAAGAGGCCTACTTCCAAGGGGAGACATGCCATCCTGGGTCCTTGGAGTTGTGAGTGTGCTTGTGTGTGGCTGAGAAAGTTTTGAAATGGGCTTTCAGGAA
Source organism: Fukomys damarensis (assembly GCF_012274545.1). Lineage (NCBI taxonomy): Eukaryota > Metazoa > Chordata > Mammalia > Rodentia > Bathyergidae > Fukomys > Fukomys damarensis. The sequence goes on along the minus strand of NW_022900946.1, from coordinate 3,818,519 downwards.
TGACAGCTGACCCAGCAGGAATGCCATTTAAGCATTTGCTTTTTTCTGAGCTACAAGGTATGAGTTGAATGCATAGGTTTTGGAACGGGACAGGCATTCTTCTGAATCTTGACTCCGTTATTTATTCCCTCAGTGACCTTGAAGGAAACTTTGAAGGGAACTCCTTGGATACAGAGGCCCATTTTCCATTGCAAGACATGTCCAACACGGCATGGTGTCTTATGGTGTGTATAGGAGCATTCACTTTAAACAAAGTTTAAAATCTAGCAGGAGAAATGACATATCTATGCCGATAAATACCATGCAAAGTGAAACGCCATGAAGTGTCAGAACCTTAAGAATTAGACCATTTAGGACTGTTTTAAGAGAATGAGGCGGGGACACCTTAGCGCTGTAGTCCTCTGGTCAGGGGAGGAGACTGACAGGTCTACACTAAATGTCCTATTTGAAGCCAAATTCCTTGTTGCAGTTGCCACCTCTCCACTGCACTACATCAGCCTCATTCTAGCTCCAAGTGGAATTCTAGGTACTCTAAGGGAAAGCCCAGTTTTCTTTATCTCTCCTTCTCAGAATTATAAAATAGAGCACATTGTACAGATGAGATTGCCCAGATAAACAAGTGAGTTTGTGGTTGGTAGGGCCACGTCAAGGCAGTTATCAGTGTCCTTCCACAGGTTAAGTAGAGTAGACAAGAACAGAGGATCAGGAATGCTCCTTAGATTAAAATTCCAGGCCCATTATTTATTGTGTATTATTATCCTTAGCTTCAAAATGAAATAACAACAACACCAACCTTACAGGTTTGTGTAAGAATTAAATGAAAACCTAGGACAGTGCGTAGGACACAGAATCTACCCTTTTAAAAGCTGTTACAAATTCCCTGAACTAGAATGTAATCCTCTAGAATGAAGGTAGATTTCTAGTATCTATTTCCTTGATGTCTCTTACTCCTTAGGAGAATGTCAGTTACATAGTAAGCTTTCAGTAAATACTTGTTGAATAAATAAATGAATATGTAGATTTTCTTATTTTCCCTTACCAGTTTTAGAGGACACATAGCCAGTTTTGTCTTGGTAAAATGAAATGACTGAGAGAGTTGGCTTATAAAGAGAAAAGGTCTATCTTGGCTCCTGGTTCAGAAAGCTCATGAACGATGATTGAGTGATCAGGAGGGGAATGAGTAGTGGATCAAATATGACCACCTTCTAAGCCAGGAAGAAAAGAGGAAGAGAAAGAGACTGGTTCCACAGCCCCTTTCCAGTGCTTGCCTGCAAGGGACCTAGAGATCTCCCATAAGGCCCACCTCTTATAATTTCCACCACTTTCCAATAGCACTTGGGAATCAAGACCTACTGTAGAGACATTTGAAGGATTTTATCCAAGATATATAATGGAGGGTAAATGAAAATCTCTAACTTATACAAAGCCTTGTGTCCCCTTTTCAACTCTCCGTATGTGGTAGCCATTTGAAGATGCGCTCATTGATGTCGAGACCTTTAGGATGTACACACATTCATTCATTTGTTTATTCAAGAAATATCTAGTGGTAACAACTGAGGGAGATAAAAAGATGACTGATTCTGCTTCTGCTCTCAAAGTATGAAGATTATATGCAGGTGATTTCAAGCATCCTTTCAGTGTTGCTGGTGAGTCAAGGGTTTGGCATGCATTGTCAAGAGCTGAAGTTGGAGAAGTAGGCAAGGGCCACATCATGGAGGACTTCTCAGGCTATCTTAGGTTGGGTTTCCTATGAGCAATCCCTTTAGACCAGGATTCAGGTACAAATGATTCACTAAGAAGTACCTTTAGGAAAAGCTGACAAGAGAATGGGTGAATAGTTTAGAGAAGAGGAAGAATCCAAATATGGTAGCCACCATCCAGGGTGTCCTCTAGGAAGTAGTAATCTGGTTCTTTTTTTGTAGTTCCCTCCACCTGTACCAGAGGTGATATGTGTGACCAATAGCATATCGCAGAAAAGACTGCATGCTGCTGAGATTAGGTTTTGTTTTGAGGGCATTTTGCTCATTTTATAGCTCTCTTCTTCTCTTGGAGTTTGCTTTGGGAGAAGGCAGCAGCTGTGTAAAAAGGTTCACCTGAAGATGCTTGTCAACAGTCAAATGAGTGATCTTGAAAGTATGTATATTCTCCATTCCAACTGGATGACTGCAGTACTAGCCAAAAACATCATTGAAACCGCATAAGTGACCTGAGCTAACTGCTTCCAGATTTAAGACCCTTAGATGCTATGTGAGCTAATGAATGCTTTGAGACATTGTTTTGCAGTCATAGATAAAGAAAGAATATACCAAGGAAGGGTATAATTGGAGGCAAAGCCCAGCCTTAACTTGACCCTGCAGGGGAGCTCAGGACAGTGTTATACCTCATAGTTTGTCCTTACTTGAGCCAAAGGAGCTGCACTAACTGTTCACAGGTCAGTCCTCCAAAATGATTTAAGGTACAGGGCCTTAAAAACAAAGTGTAGGACCCTCAAAGAGTTATGGATTGGTCGAGCTTTTACAGTGTCCACCCCTTAAGCTTCACCTGGCTTTGGACTTTGGTCTGTAGGCAGTAAGAAGCCATTGTTGGATTTCAAGCAAGGACTTGATATGATATTTTTTTCTGTTTGTCTATAATCTCACTGAGTGTCAGAGAAAGATGGTATTTTGAAGCTGTGGTATAATAATTCAGGGGAGAGATGGCAGTGGTTTGAAGATAGTAATTGATTCAAGACACATTTGTAGGTAGAGTCACGGTGTTAGTGATGGAGAATTTAGGCAAGGAAGAGAGATGAGTTTGGGGTGCTTCCCGTGTTCTTGACACGGGTATAAGAGAGAGGGAAAGAGATGGGGAAAGAGAAGAGAAAGGGTAGGATACCTTTAAAGAGGGAAGAAGGAGTCTAAGATTGAGGAAAAGGCCAGTGAAATTCTGCATTCAAAACCACAGGCTTTGAGTTCTGCTCTTTCCCTCTATTCCTTCTCTGTATTCAGCGTTATTAAACATTTACTCCAAGACCTTTGATAATGCTCTGAGAGTTTCAGTAATTCTGTGGCCAGTTTTCCCATCTTAATTTAAGGCAAGATTAGAAATGTAAGCAAATGATTTCATTGCTACATGATAAGGACTGCTGCTTTAGAAAATAGAAATTTCCTTATTTATATCATTTCCCCACATTCTTCCTTTCTTCATCCTGTTTGCTTACCCCTCCTTTAGTTTTTCTCTTCCTCTGTCCTTTATCTTCTCTCATCTCCATTTTAGTCTCTTGCATTAATTTCCTGGGTCATTTAACATCTTGGCTAAGCATTTCTTTGTGTCTTGCCTTTGTTTTATATTCCCTGCTCTGCCACTATTTCTGTGTTACTTAACTCTATAGAAAGCTTTTCTACGAATCAAACCGTGCGTGTGTCTGCATTGATGTTTTCTATGTTGGTTGGGTTCCCCTGAGAGGCTGGTGCCTGAAATGTGGAATTTGATATTCAGTCACATTGCTTATGGGGCTCAGAATGTCCTGTGTCTCAGGTGTTCAAATGACAAGGTGTTTAGGTTTCAGAGAATTGTCACTCCTTAGCAGACACACATAGTTCATAGTGATCATCATTAACTATTGGATTTCTCAGTTCCAGGTCCCCCTGGACTCTCCTGACTCTGCTTGTGTTCCAGGTAGCTAGCCAGATGCTCATTCCTGTGGTTCTCCCGGGGAAGCAGGCTCAATGCAGGCAATGCGATTGGCAAAAAAGTACTGCTGGAACTAATGTTTTCTTAGCAGGCTCCATACCTCCAGCCTTGTTTCTTAGAGTGGCCTCAAATGTCCCTTCTTTTCCATTTCCACCTTGCTGCTACCTTGTTCCTATCTAGAATTTTCCACACTGTCCAGGCAACTTTATATAAGTTGATGAGAGAAGTACAGGTGAGCTGCTTATGAGCCCCCTTAAAGGCTCAGAAGAGAAGATACCTTTAATTCCTAGCCTTTTAGTCACCTTCAACCTGAAATGAAAGCTGAAATTAGCTTGGGTAAAACCCAAGAGCAGCAGCTAACTTTGTAACCTGGTTGCTAATTATGTCTAGATTAGTTTCTACACTTCCCTGTCTCTTCCAGATCACCTGGTTTTTCTCTTGTGGGTTCATTAAAGCAAAGCTATCAGCTTTATCTTTCTGCTGTGGGTAAGAGCAGGGGACATTACTTTGAACTGAGAAGATTATTGTTCTGAGAAGAATCTTATAAATCTGTTAAGATAGAGTCTAGCTTGCAGTACTCCTGGCAGATGGGCAGTTTCTTCCCTATATTACCTTCTCTATTTCTTTGCCACCCAGTCTGGCAACTGTCAGCTTTATCTTTCTGCTGTGGGTAAGAGCAGGGGACATTACTTTGAACTGAGAAGGTATTGTTCTGAGAAGAATCTTATAAATCTGTTAAGATAGAGTCTAGCTTGCAGTATTCCTGGCAGATGGGCAGTTTCTTCCCTATATTACCTTCTCTATTTCTTTGCCACCCAGTCTGGCTGAGAATGGTGGGCTAAGACCCTGTTGCTCAGCCCAATGTGGAAACACTAACAATTTCTTTGAGAAATTTAAAAAGTGAACACAAAGGTAGTGTATGGGTCACTTCTTCACTCATATATCCCTATATGAGATTTAAGTGGATGGGTAGTATATCAGTTCTGGTTGGTCTTCAGGTAGCAAGAAGAGTTGCCAATACTAATTGTTGACATGTCCTGTGAGGTAAAAGAGCTAGGCTGTAAGTTTACTGATTTACAAATTGTCTCATTTGTCTCCCTCATTTTTATTTTTAGGGATTATCTACTTTATCATTTCTATTTTTCCCCTTTGCAAATATTTTTAACAACTCCCTTAAAAACTTGAAGGGATTCCTGTATCTCCATTTCTGATCTGCTCCGCTAGTCGAGTGGCACTCCATCACTTCCCTGTCTTAGGCTTCCTAAGAGGACACTGTGGAGCAGCATCTTTCAGGTTCTTTCTTGGAAGTCTCATCATATAATGGAGAAGATCTCTGAGACATCACTTTAAGACCCACAGGAGGTTTGTTATACATTTGAAAGTTTCTGTGTTGCACATTTTAGAGTTTCTAATACTTCAATTGTGGATATTACAGTTTCACCAGGGACTTGATTCTTGGGCTCAGGCCCTTTATTACTGTGAGAAACTTTTACTGGGAGAGACTGAAGGTAGGAAATAGTTTCATATGTGAACTCCAAAAGTCTTTGGCTCCTTAATAATTTTTCTGAATTCTGCTTGTTAACTGTTCACTCCTTGATTCACTTCCCTCATCTTGGACTTTTCTACAGGCATTAAAATGAAGCAGGGCCATCCTTTCAGCAGCCACACACTTGGTGTTACCAGTCGGCGAATTTGTAGCTAGAGCTACACACAGCAGTATGGCTGAAATTCAGAAATATAAGGTAAAGCAAATAAATTGAGGCATAAAAGAAAACTTGCAGCCACTTTCACATTTATATAAGGCCATCAGATGGGCAAAACTAATGTAATCTCTGAGAAGTCCTGACAGTGGCTCCCACAGGATACACGAAGGGGGTTTCTGGAATACGTAATGGCCTGCTTTTTTTTTTTCTTTTTATTGAGTTTATTGGTACATTCTAGGTATACAGTACAGTTACATTCATTATTGGGATCTTGTACCTTTACATGACAGGTCTTGGTTCTCATTTTTTCCCCTTGTGCCTGACCTCCCTTCACCCCCTCCCCATTTACAACCATTTTATTTCCATTTTTAAATTTTCTCATATTTTTTTCTTTTCCCTTATTACCTTTTCCCTACCCTTCCCACTTCCCCTACACCTTTAGCCCTTTTCTTCCTGTTTCACATTGTTAATTATCTCATTAGGATCTTGTGTACTATTATACTTTTTCACACCAGAGAAACTATTCAGTATATATACATGTGTGACTTATTTATTTCACTTAGGAGTATATCCTCAACATGTATCCATTTTTCCTATGAATGACTGTAATTTCTCATTCTTTATGGCTGAGTAGTATTGCATTTTATAGAAAAACTACACCTTCTTTATCCAGTTTCCAACTGATGGGCAAAAGGGGTGTTTCCATGTTTTAGCTATTACAAACTGTGCTGCTACAAACATTGGTGCACATATGTCACTGTGATATGATTCTTTTAATTCTTTTGGAAAGATACCCAGCAGAGCTCTGGCTGGGTCAAATGGAACCTCTAGCCCCAGCTCTTTGAGGTATCTCCATATTGTTTTCCATAGTGGTTGCAGCAGTCTGCACTCCCACCAACAATGGAGAAGGGTTCCTTTCTCCCCACAACCCCGCCAACATTTGTTATTGATTGATTTCTTGATAGCAGCCATTCTTTGTGGGTTGAGGTGGAATCTCAATGTTGTTTTCATCTGCATCTCTTGAACGACCAGTGATGTGGAACATTTTTTCATATATTTGCTTGCTGTAGCCTGTTTCTTAATGTTGGTGCTGGTTACACAGGTTTATTCCTTTGTGAAAATCCACAAAGATTTATGATTTTCTTTAGTTTTCTAAATGTTGTACTTAAGTGAATATTAAAAAAAATCCTTTGTCAATCTCCCTTTCTCCCTTCTTTGGTGGTCTTTCCTCACAGCATTTGGTTGGGCATTGACCCTACCGGTCTTATGGTCACATGATCTGCATAATTGGATAGGGTTCACTCAGAACGGCCCTGCATTTGGTTTAATATTCAACTGCCTCTGTGGAATCTCTTTTTATGTTTTAAAATTTTTATTTAATTGTTATATGTTACTTTTTAAAAACAGACTTTATCATCTTAAGCATTTATATGGGATCATAAAAAACTGAAAAGAAGTTTATGGAGATTTCCCATACAATCCCTGCCCCAACACATGCTTAGTTTTATCAGTGTCAGCATCACCAGAGTGGCACTTTTCTCACAACTGATGAACCTGTGATCCTGCATCATTATCACCCAGGATCCATGTTTACATTAGGGCCTTGTGTATTAATGATTTGGACATGTATCCATCATTAAAGTATATATTTTTAGTTTACTGATAGTTTTTTTAAAATTATGAATCAGTGTTGGGGTTTTGTCAAATGCTTTTCTACACTACTGATATGTTGTTGATGTGATGTTACATTAACTGAATCTTGAATGTTGAACACTAGGTAAATCCCACTTGGTTATAGTGTATAATCCTTTTATAATTGTTGACTTCAGTTTTCTACAATTATTTTGAGGATTTTTATACCTATGTTCACAAGACATTTTGAGCTTGTATGATTTTTCTTTTTCTTTATTTTTTTTGTAATTTATTTGTCTTATTTTGGTGTTACAGTGATTGTGGCACTAAAGATGAATTAGGAAAGAATTTCCTCTTCTTCGGTCTTCTGAACGTGTGTTAAGAAGATTGATAAAAATTGTTCCTTAAATGTATGATGGAATTTTCCAGTGAGCCTGTTTTGGAAGATTATTGTTATGATTTAATTGCTTTAATAAGTGGAGGTGAACTCAGATTTTCTGTTTCTTCTTCTGTGAGCTTTGGCAAGTTGTATCATCCAAAGAATTGATTCACTTTATTCAGACTATCAAGTTTATATGTTTTGAGTTGTTCATAGTATTCCTTTGATAGCCTTTAATGCCCATAGAATCTGTAGTGATGCCTCCTGTTTCATTTGTGATATTAGTAATTCACATCCTTTTTCTTTTTCTTGGCCTGGATTGAGGACTATTAATTTTATTGATGTTTTCAAAGAATCAACTTTCAGGTTTGCTGATTTCTGTATTGGTTTCCTGTTTTCAATTTCATTGACTTATTCTCTACTATTTATTATTTCTTTCCTTCTATTTACTTTGAATTCAATTTGGTCTTCTTTTTCTAAGTAGAACTTTAATTTAAATTACTGATTTTGTATTTTGCCCTTTTTAAATATATTCATCCAATTTAATAAAATTTTTTTCCTCATTGAGTTTATTGGTACAATTTAGGTATACAGTACAGTTACATTCATTATTGGGATCTTGTACCTTTACATGACAGGTCATGGTTCTCATTAATATTTCTTACAAGAAAACTTAAGCACCTCATTCATTATATTCCATGAATCTTGTTAAGTTGTGCTTTTATTATCATTTATTTCAATATACTCAAAATTTTTTTGATCCATGTGTTATTTAGAAGTATTCTGTCTAATCTCCACTTATATTTGAATGTTCTAGTTTACATTTTGTTATTAATTTCTAGTTTAATTTCATTCTGGTCTGAGAGTATTGTAGTTTTTCTATTCTTTGAAATACATTAAGGTTGGCAGGGAGTGGTGGCACATGCCTATAATCCCAGAACTCGGGAGGCTGAGGCAGTAGGATTGCTGTGAGTTCGTGACCAGCCTGGACTATATAGTGAGTTCCAGATCAGTCTCAACTACATAGTGAGACCCTGTCTCAAAAAAACAAACAAAAAAAAATGTTAAAGTGTGTTTTATGGTCCATAATATAGACTATCTTAGAGAATATACAATGTGAGCTTGAGAAGAGTGTGTATTCTGCTGTTGTTGGATGAAATAATCCATAACACTCAATTGTCGATTATATCCAGTTGATTAATGGTCTTGTTGAGTTCATTCATATCCTTAGAGATTTTTTGACTGTTGAATATTTCTGTGTTTAGTAGAGAGGTATTGTAGTCTGCAACTATAATAGTGGATTCCTTGCAGTTGAGTTTTTGCCTTGTGTCGTTTTTCATGTTAATGCTTGCTTTTTTTTTTCTTAGAAAACTGACCATTTATTATTATGTAATGACCCTTTTGGTCCTTGATAACTTTCCTTGCCTAATTTAAGTTTGCTCTGTATGAAATCAATATAGATATCTCTGCTTTATTTTGATTAGCGTTTACATACCTTTTTCTATCCATTTACTTTACATATGTAGATATTTATATATATATATATATATGTATGCCATATATATGTTTTTATGTATAAAGTAGGTTTTTGTAGACAACATATAATTGGACTTGTTTTTCTGATCCACTCTGACATTCTCTGCTTTTTAATTGGTGTATGTAAACCAGTGGACCATTGATGTTTAAAATTATTATTGACATGAACCACATAAAAGGAACTGCTGTAAACAGGGCTCTAGTAATGTGGTATCTTTTTCTCACCACCAGATACAATATCTGACACCCAAAAGACTCATAGTTTTTAAAGGATTATGTCCATAGCAGCAGGCTCCAAGGCAGGAAGGACATGGTGGGAAGATCTGGCAGGGGAAAGCTGCTCATGTCCTGGTGGCCAGGCAGCACAGAGTGAAGGGAGAAGCCATGGAGGGAGATGGACCTTTCCAGCTCATGCCTCAGTGACTTGTTTCTTCCAGCCAGACCCCACCTCCCCATAGCACATCCAGCTGTGGATTCATCAGTGAATTAATGCACTGATGAATATAATGCCCCTGCAATCCAGTCGAAAGTCCTACCTCTGACCACATGAGGCTCTAAACCATAACAGGTGGTGAGGTATAAGGGAGGGGAGTGTTTGCATAGTTTTATGAGCAGGTCTCAGTGCTTTAGTAAGCCTGTACCTCTGGACTGTGACCTTCACAAGTGTTTCTTGAATCTCCCTCTTAGGTGTGACAGTATGGCGATAGTGGTCTGCAGTTGGGAAAGTCTATTCTATATGGTAGGATAAAATGGGCTGGAGTTGTGCATTTCTTTTCCCTCAAATCAGTTAGATTCTCGTAAGAAATCATCAGTTTATTCTGTTTTTATGTTGTTTCTCCTGAGGAAAGACTTTATTAAAAACAACAGAATTCTATGGTATATCCAAAAGGGCTTTTTCTCCTCCTTCTGCAAGAAGTATGATGATATTTTTTTTTCTATCCATTGTGAGAAACTGGTTAAACTCCTGAAGGCAAAACTCATGGTATTGTGAGGGCCTCCTACGATTGGGTCTTCCCAGAGTTATTAATTCTCAGGTTTATCCACACTGGGCACATAAAAAGTTGTTGATTATGTTTTAGCTTCTCCTAACCCTGGTAATGGCTCTCACAGCAGTTCCTGCTCATGAACCTCTGCTCTAGTAATTGTGCCCGACTCTTCTGTGTTGGGGACAGTGGTTTGCCCTGCATCTTCACCTGTCTTATAGATCCAACATAAGTTATTAATTTTTTTAGCCTGTTGGTGCTTTTACTTGTTGTCAGAATGGAGTGACAACTTCTAAGCTTCTTAAATACAGAACCGGAAACCAAAAGTTCTATTTTTATAACCCAGACATTTCAGTTTCCTGATGAGAAATTCTCTTTGTGAGTCAGGAATTCAGAAATTGCAGTCTGAAATTGCAGAACTGAACCTACTGTAGTAGGGCAAACCTAACTGTGGTAGACGTTCAAGATTACTCACCGGCATGGCTGGCAGATGATATTGGCTGCTATCTCAGCACAGACAGTTGATCGAGTGCCTACACAGTGGCTCTTCCAAATGGCTTGAACTGCCTCATAGCACAGTGACCTAGGTTAATCACATTCCTTAAATGGTGTCTCAGTTTTCCAACACAAGTGTTCCAACAAAGTAAAAGCTACATTTTTTTTTCTTTTTTGCCTCAGTAGCCACATAGCAACATAACTTTCCTTACATTTTATTGGATACAAGTGAGTCACAAGTCGCTCAGATTCAAGGGGAAGGGCCACACATTTCACTTCCTTAAGGAAAAATTCTCAAGCAATTTAAAAACATATTTTAAGACTGTCACAATATGCAAGCACATCAATTTAGTTACTTTAGTTCATGATACTTTCACCCCAATTATAAGGTGCAGTATTTCCCTGAAGATCATGAGACAGTGAACTATGGGAACAGGGATGCTTACTTAACTCAGGGTCCTGCACATTATCTCATCTTTGTAGATCAGAAGTACAAGACCAGGGTTGGGAAACCTTTTCTTTCAATGGACAGACTATAAATATTTTAGACTTTGCAGTCCATATGGTCTCTGTAACAAGTACTCTACTTTTATAGTGCAAAAACAGGTATAGACAATACTTAAACAAGTGAGAATAGCTGTTTCAATAAAACTTTATTTAGAAAAAGAGTCAGTGAGCCAAATTTATCAGTACAGATACCTGGACAAATTTTAATTCTAGGTTAGTCATGGAAGGAGAATCACTCAATGGGATATATCTGAAAGTGCCTATATAAGTCTGTGCTGAGTCAGTTCTAGAGCTTTTCGTATGTTGTTATCTGAAGTTGGTTAATTCAGGCTCTGAAGTTAATCTTGAATTTTCCTTGTAATTAAAGTCCTAGATACTCAGTGACTGTTCAGTTGAATGAGAAAATCAGTCTTATCAGTAGGTCCTAGAAGAATGAATCCTTTGGAGTCATGCTTAGTGAAGAGTATAGGACAGGGGACAGGAAATGTCCTCATCAGATTAGGGCCGTTCCTCAGTCACAAGACATAGTCTGGGGAACAAGAAAATGATTAGAACAGAAACTTTTTGTGAGGACCAAATGAGAAACCCAACACTAACTTTTAGGGAGGAGTAAAAGCTGATAGGAATATCAGACTACCTCTTTATGAGCAAAGGAATTTCAGAGGGATGAGTGACCTCTGACTCAGGACCTAATTCAACACTATGTCTTTAGTCAGTGTCATTGCCAGGTCTTGCCTTTTCTGGTCAGGAGTTTGTGTTAGTAAGAAGATTTGAGAGTGACATTTGGTTTAAAGTTTTGGCCCTTCGGTTTACCTGAACTTCTAAGTTAAATCAGCTCCAGTTACCTATGGGTTTTCTGGAACTAGTTTCATGAGAAAGAGGATTCACTCTTCTTATTTATATTTTTAACTTAGAGGATAAGCTATAAGGCAAAGGAACTAATGTGTTATCCAGTAGTTGCCTATTATTATTTTGACACAGTTTCATTTTTAGTTTTCATGACCTCAGTGCAAGAACATAGGGAAATGGATTTCTGTCATACAAGAAGCCAGTCTTCTTTTTACAGTCCTGTGTAGCCTAGTCCTCTGTTACTTTTGTGTGTTGTAATCTAAGGAATTTAACCACCAAGGGGATTGATCATAACATGACTACCATCAGACATAGAGCAACTGGGGATACAATCGATACATGATACATTTCTGGCCTCAAAAGTATAATGAGCTTCTGAAGATAGGTCGCAACTTCTCGAGCGTGGAAGAGAATTAAGATCCAGTGGTACACAGTGGCAAAGTGCATAGATGATCTTTTTCAGATTTTGTTCTGCCACTTGCCAGTAAATGTATGTAGCATCCATCAACTTATTTAACCTAAATGAATCTCAAATACTTGTAAAATGAAGGTGAACACCTCACAGTGTTCTTGTAAACATGACATTTATTGATATAAAGCGTTTGATGTAGTGTTGGATACAATACTTTCCTTCTGTTAGAGGTAGCTGTGATAGATACAATTAATGTTCAGTGTATGTTCACTTCCTCCTCCAACCCTGATCTTCCTGAGTTTGTGTACATCCCTGCTGCCTTGGTATTGAGTTTGTCACAGGATTTGCTCTGGCTGGAGGGATGTACTTGGTAATAAAAGCATAGGAATTCTGAGTTTGTGCTTTAAAGTATCTCATGTTTCCTCTTGCTTCTGTAGGATCTTTGGGCTCATCACTATGAGAAGAATATAACTTAGAGAACTAATATTTTTCCTCCAAGATAGCAAAGGCCCCAGAGTAGGAACAGCTGCATACCTGAAATCTGGACAGTGCAGCTGAAACCATGAGAATGGAGTTAATCTGCAGAAACATGAATAAGAAACAATCATCTATTGTTACATGGCACTGATATTTTGCAAATTGTTCCTTATAAGAGCAAAAGCTAACTGATAAATAAAAAATACAGATTAATTAAACACATAATGAGCTTTCAGCTCAGACATGAGAGTGAAGAGTATGGCTAATCTTATAGTCAGCTGGATTGGATTAACAGACATCTGTAGCAGTAATTAGATTTTGAGGTGCTAACATCATCAGTGGATTAACCCAGTGAGGGGTTCCAAGGTGAATGGGCTATTAGGATGTGGCACCCAATTGGAGAAAGTAGTTCACGGGGGGGGGTTGATTTTGATAGATATACCTTTTTCATGCTGTTCCTCTGTCTACTTATAGGCTGTCATGTGCTGAGCAACTTTCCTCTGCTGTGCCCTTCCATCAAGACCTTTCTGCCTCTTCACAGCCTAAAGCACTAGAACCACCTGGCCATGGACTGAAATCTCTGAAGCCATGAGCCAAAGATAAATCTTTACTCCATTAAATTATTTTTCTTAGGTATTTTGTCACAGTGATGAAAATCTAACCAACACAGAGATAAGAGAGTGAGGCTCAGTAAAGCTACATTGTCATACCCACTCTGCCAGAATTGGCTGAACAATGTTCTTATCTCTGTGGCACTGATTTCCTCTAATATAATAAGGTTGCATTCATTTTACATAGCCCAATATAATATTGTTTTTAGTTATAAATGTTTATATGTGTACAAAGGTACGAGCCTGTAAATATAGACTAATCTGTAATATTTGTTCAGAAATAAGGCTGAAAGGAGCAATGATGAAAGTCAATAAAATCACAAATGTCATGGATAAATTGAACATGGCCTTGTTCTTAAATTCTTGGCACTGTATAAAGAAGAACCATGAAAGACTTGAAAGCATTAGATTTAGGGCCAATGAAAAGAGCAATTTTTATAATTGAAAAAGGCTTTTGGAGCTATTTCTCACAAGTTATCTCAAAATGATAACACAAGCTAAATATACATATAAATCTTGAGCTTCAAGAACGTTTAATGGTCAGGGGTCATGGATGAATTTCCTTGCTTAGCATAGTGTTTTGTTTAACAAAATTATATGTCAACATATAAAAATGTGAGAGTTTACCAAAAAATCTATTTACATAAAACCCAGTTTCTTTTGAAGCATTCAAAGATCAGGCAACACGGATCTTCTAAAAAAGCAGAAGAACAACCATTTGCAGCGAAGTAAGAGCTTTTCGCTTTTTTTTTCTTTTTATTGAGTTTATTGGTACATTCTAGGTATACAGTACAGTTACATTAACATATAAAAATGTGAGAGTTTACCAAAAAATCTATTTACATAAAACCCAGTTTCTTTTGAAGCATTCAAAGATCAGGCAACACGGATCTTCTAAAAAAGCAGAAGAACAACCATTTGCAGCGAAGTAAGAGCTTTTCGCTTTTTTTTTCTTTTTATTGAGTTTATTGGTACATTCTAGGTATACAGTACAGTTACATTAATTACTGGGATCTTGTACCTTTTTATGACAGGTCTTGGTTCTCATTTTTTCCCCTTGTCCCTGACCTCCCTTCACCCCCTCCTCCCCTCCCCATTTACAAACACTTTATTTCCATTTTTTAAA
>NW_022900946.1:3671413-3804003 GCF_012274545.1 Fukomys damarensis | reverse complement strand
CTGTCTCCTCCTTTCTTGTTCTTTTGCCAAGATTTCACATCTTATTTGATGTTGCCACTCACTCCTTGAGCCAGAAACCTAAAGATCATTTCAGATTTTCTTGTTATTTTCTTCACTGTAGCCACATTCAAATCTAAGTTACTATTTCTGTGAAATCTTCTTTGTATTAAACTCTATTCCTTATATTACGGCCACTCTGGCACAGTTGTCAAAGCAAACTCTTCACTTGCACGACTCTGTTTTCTTATCTTTTCCTCAATTACTGTGCCTTCCATGACTTTCCAGAAAAATTTATTCATATTTGTAGGCCTAGTTCAGTGATTACCTTTTCTTTGAAGTCTTTTCTGATTTAATCCTTCCACTCCCTCCTCACTGTGCTGATAGGTATCTGAAATTTTATCTTTTAGAAGATTTGCTCTGATGGGAATAATTAGTTGTTTATCTTTTCCTGCCAGGTTAGTGGTTTCTGGGGGAAAAGTTTAGGTTTTATAAACCATAGCTCCATTCTCCACACAGAGCAGGGCACACTGTAGCTATCAGCTATTTTTAAAGTAAACTGTAGTTATCAGTTTACTTAAAAAAAGAAATGAATGAGTTGTAAACATATCTCTCTGCATCCACTCATTGGGCAAGATTAGGATAATAATGTCCACCTTCATCTTATCCTAATGAACAATCCAGCGGACTCTTTTATATATATGTATATCTTTATTATATATGTACATCTATATTTATTGATACATTTTAGGTATACAGTGCAGTTACATTCATCATTGGGATCTGGTACCTTTGCATGACATATATTGGTTCTTATTTTTCCCCATTCCCATAACTTCCCTTCACCCGCTCTACCCTTCCCTATTTACAAAGACTTTGTTTCCATTTTTTTTTCCTGTACATTCTAGTTCTCTTTTTTCGACCCCCTTTCTAGATATTTTCTGTGGGTATTGGGAAATCGGACTCAGGTCCTTGGGCTCACAGGATAGGCAGTCGCACCTCTGAGCTAAATCCCCAGCCCCCTGCTTCTAGATTTTTTAAAGGGAAGTTATTTATGTTCATTGTTTGCAAGTCTTGATGCATAGTCTACCACTATAGAAGTACTGGTGCTCAGTACAGTGCATGAAAACTATACACAATGCACAGTTCAGTTTTAAATCTTCTAGTGCTGCAGTGTTCTATAAAACTGTTAGTCTTAGTTCTTTCACATCCTTAGTTTTATGTCCCTATTCCTAATATTTGCCTTAGGATTGGCTATTCATTTTTTGGTTTTTGGTGTTTTTATTTGTTTGTTTTTGCAGTGCTGGGGATCTAACCCAGGGTCTCACACATATTAGGCAAGTGCTCTACCACTGAGCTACACCCCTAGCCTGCCCACTCAATTTTGGCTGCACATTAGAATCATCTGCAGAGCATAAAAAATGTTGTCTAGAGTTCATGCACCTGGATATAGATGCAGGTCTGTTGTAAATCTTGAATTGGTGCTTTCTTCCAATTCCACACCATAAAGCTAGTGCCAAGAGGTTGTCCTCACTATTTTGATGGCTCCATGTTCCAAGCTGTTCAAGTTAGTATTAGCGGACCTCCTCTTATGCATGAAGCATCAGATATGGGAGTTAAATACAAATACTGGTACCATTTATTCATTATCCTTTAAGTACTATTAATTCTTTTGACTTTTAAAATACACCTGGTCCTTGTATAAGCATCTCTTCATGTTCTGTAGTTTTTCTTTTGTGGAAATTTTCTTTCTAAGACCTGGAAGCCAAGGCAATACTTTTTTTCGACTCGTTTGCTTAACAAAATTTCTGTTCCACTGAAGAAAAACATTTTTGATTCAGCACCAAATTCTCATGCTCAGAGACCCTACACCTTCTAGCTTGTAGGCAGAGTGAACCTTAAAATTGGCTCTCTATTAGGATATGATCAGCACAATCCAGGGATCTTTCCCGTTCAAATCCAGCTGGCAGCTCCTTTTAGGAGAAGCACCATATTTACCAAATGTCAAAGTGAGGTCAATCATATGAATGTGGGGGAAGAAACATGAGTAGAGAAAACTTCCTGGAGGAAAAGAATTCTTTCCAGGTGTACCTGCTGAATCTTCCTTAGGAATCAGGACATTTTCCCCATGTGTGGCTGCAAGTCTTTTTATAGGGAGGAAAGATGTACTGATATTCTCATTGAATTTTATCCTTGAATTGGATGGATGAAGCTTTCACCCATAGTAGCTAAAAACAGTGAGTATAAAAAGTCAAATTCAGATTCAGAAGGGAAAGAAATTAGCCCACGAGAGGGCACTGAGCAGACATGTCTGCATTTCTTGCCTTTAAAATTTCTTGAAGGGATGGAGCAACAGTGAAAAAGAATACATTGATAGAAATGTAAAAAAGAAAAAAAGTGCTGTAAATAAAGAAATTCCTCATGTATAGAAAGCAGATAGGATCAGATTTATGGAGAAAAAATTGGAGAAAGAAGCTTACAGCATATGGGGAAGTGGATTGTAGTCAAGTGGCTGCAACGTAAGAAAAACCCCAAACCAATAGTCAATAAAATGGAGAGAAACTTAGGCGTACATGCTGAGATATATTCAGCACTTATTTGCATAATATCACATTTCCCTTTCCTTTTCATTGGTAATATTTGATCAGGATCCAAATTCCTGAACCCATCCTTCAGTTGTCTCCTTGTCACAGGTGGAGACATGAAGATGAGATGAGAAAAATCATATTGTTTATTTCCATAGAGACAGAGATTCTCAGTTTCTAAATTGGTAATTTGATCAGGATCCAAATTCCTGAACCCATCCTTCAGTTGTCTCCTTGTCACAGGTGGAGACGTGAAGATGAGATGAGAAAAATCATATTGTTTATTTCCATAGAGACAGAGATTCTCAGTTTCTAAGCCACATACCTCTCCGTAGAAGTTTAAATAATGTATTTGCTTGGGCTTCCACTCAAAACATGGGAATCAGAATCTTAGAGATTCCAAATGTTTGCATTTTCAAAATTTCCTAGAAAAGATTCTAGTGCACCCAGAACCAAAGACTAATATTATAAGGTCTTTTCTCAAGACTCTCATTTAAATTTGGGGTGAGTTGAACTAAACCAAGATAGATTTACTGAATACTCTCGAAGCACAACAGATAGAATGCAGAGATAGGTAGACAACATAAAATACTTTTCAGAATTGAATAAAAATACTTTCTTCAGGTGAAAAGCTTATTCTCTCCACAACCATGGTACTAAGGAGAATGAGCAAAGAAACAATCCATACTTTGTAGTGAGCATTCAGGACTTGAAGTATAAAGGAGACATTTTGAACACTTCAGAAGCCACAGTTTGTCCTAGGTGTGGCTTAGGTTGCACTTCAGAGGGGAACGTGTTATGGAAGCCTTCTGTTTATTTCATGTGACTTTTAGGCCTCAGTTGTTCTCCTCTGTAAAGAGGGAAACTAATAATTGTAAGAATGAAATGAGTTTGGTACATAGGAAATTCTGATAAGAGTGACTGGCATATAATGCATGCTCACTGGTGATTATCATTCCACAATAAGTGTACTCCTTCAAGTTGTCCAGTGTTTTTCTTATGAAAAACATATAGGATACTTTAAGCGACTCTGGAGGGGTCCCTATGGCAACTGCATTATTTTCACTCTCACTATTGCATTTATGTCTTTAGAAGTGCACTGGACATGGTGGGAGGTAGTGTGGGATGGTCCTGCCCAGGCAGGCTATAAAGATGCTTCAGGTGGACCCATGCAGTGGAATAATGTACTCTAAATATAATAGGTTATTTCTAGTTCCTACTTTCTACCCTAAGATATGAATGTGAAAGCTAAAAGTGAGAGTATGACTTCCTGAGTTGCCCCAGTCACACCACCGGAAGCGTCTGCGGCCCCAGAGGAAGTTGGCCCAGTTCCACTGAACAAGCCAGAGATCCTGGTTTATGGCAAACATATAATCTATAGGCTGATTGCAGGAGCACTGTGGGAATTTGGGAAGAATTCCAGGAACTTGGCATCCTGATCACACTCAACAACCTTGTAGCTGATTGTTCTCTTGCACTCCTTATCCATCTGTATTCACTGCTGTATTTGTCTTTCACCTGCAAAATTGAAAAGAACACCCTGAAAATTTATTGTCTAATATAAGAACCTCACTCTTCCACTCTTACCGTCTTCAATACAAATGGTGAAAAACCATACAAATAGTATCATGAATTAAGTGTAACAAAGAGAGCTATAGGAGAGAGAGAAGTTGAAAAATCCTTCAGTTGTCCATTTCTTCAAAATATTTTCAAGGGAGCCAGGTTTGGTAAAATTGGATATATCAGAGTCAAGCAATTGGAGAATCAAGTTCAGAGCAGCATTTGTGTTTCCATGGTGTCCCAGAACTAAAACGAACTTCTCCCTCCAGATGCAGAATACACACAAAATAAGCCAGAGGAGACAAAGAAGCCATTTAGTGGTGTCATTGTCCAAAATACAAGATGCAGCAGTAGCAAGCAGATTTTTGTGTTCAGCAAGGAATTCAGCAGCAAGAAAAAGAGATGCAGTGCACAGCAGAGAGTCACAGTGGCTGCTACACCCCTCAGGAGTGCAGTGTTTGTCATCATATCCACAGCCCTGGTGCAGTCCCTGGAGGTTGCCCACAGATTTATGTGATGACTAACTTAATGATCAAGTGCTTTTTAAAGGGAGGGGCTGGGTGTTAAGAGAAGCACTACCTACTGTTCATGACTTCTGTGTTTGCTGGGTAGGGTTTATTTAGTGGTAGGGCTGGTTGTGCCGATGGTGTTCTGAGTAGATCAGGAACATTCCGTTTTTAAAAAAGTCTCCCACTGGTTTCCAGGCACACACAAGGCATGGGTGATATAAGAATAAAAAAAAGTACAAGATATTTTTCTCTGAGAAACTCAAGAGTTTCACAAAACAAATGGCATTCTTACTTTCCACTTGCTCAGAAGGAGCTCTCTTTTTTTTCATTAAGTTTATTGGTAATTTTTAGTTATACAGTACAGTTACATTTATCATTGGGGTCTTGTACCTTTACATGATGCATCTTGGTTCTCATTCTTTCCCTATTCCCCTGCCCTCCACCCTCTCCACCCTTCCCTTTTTACAAAGACTTTGTTTCCATTTTTTCCTTTTCTCAAATTTTTTCTTTTCCCTTCTTCCTTCCCTTTTCCCTTCTGACCTCCCCTACTCCTTTAGCCCATTTCTTTCTATTTAACATTATCAGTTATACAATTTGAACCTTATTTACACTTTCAGTTTTTCACACCAGGGAAACTCTTCTGTATTTACACATGTGTCATATTTATTTCACAAGAGTAAGGCCTCAATATGCATCTATTTAGCTATAAATGTCTCTAGTTTCTAGTTTTTTATGGCCAAATAGTACTCCATTTTATTAGAAAAACACATCTTTATCCAGTCTCAGTTGATGGACAATTGGGCTATTTCTAAGTTTTAGCTATTACAAAGTGTGGCACTATAAACGTAGGTGTGCATATAATGTATTGCTGTGGTATGATTCTTCTAATTCTTTTGGAAAGATGTCCAGCAGAGGAATAGCTGGATCAAATGGGACCACAAATATTAGCTTTTTTGAGGTATCCCCATATTGATTTCCACAGTGGTTGTACCAGTCTGCACTCCCACCAATAATGGAGAAAGGTTCCTATCTTCCCACAACCCCACCAGCATTTCTTATGGGTTGATTTCTTGATAGCAGCAATTCTTTCTGGGGTGAGGTGGAATCTCAGTGTTGTTTTTATCTGCATCTCTTGAATGACCACTGATGTTGAACATTTTTTCATATATTTATTTGCTGCTTTTACTTCTTTGAGAATTGTCTGATCATTTCAGATGCAAACCCTATTTAAATCTTAATAGTATATTTCACAGAACTAGAGATCAATACAAAAATTCATTTAGAACTAGAAGAGACCTAGAATAGCAAAATCCATTCTAGGCAACAGAGACACAGCAGTGGTCAACACCATCCCAACTTGAAACTATAATACAAAGCCGCTGTGATGAAAAACAGCATCATACTAGCGAAGAAACAGACCTGAGGATCAGTGGAATAGATTAGAAGATGCAGAAACAACTCCACCTGTACTCAGCTACCTCATCTTTGACAGAGGAGCCACCCATCCTCAGTGGAGGAAAGATAGCCTCTTCAATAAATTGTGTTATAAAAATTGTATTTCAGTCTTCCAAAGATTAAAACTAGACCCCTATGTTTCATCATGCACTAAACTTCACTTGAAGTGAATTACAGATCTAAATATTAAAATAGAGACACTAAACTTGCTGGAAGATAAGTTAGGTAGAACTCTCAAAGACATTGGCATAGGAAAAGACTTTATGAATAAATCCTCAGTAGCGTGGAACTAGCACAAAGAATCAACAACTGGGATCTCATCTTATTAAAAAGCTTCTGCCCTGCAAGAGAAACCACCAACAGAGCTGAGACAGTCAGCAATGTGGGAAAAATTTTTTACCAGCTATTCCTCAGACAAAGGACTACTATCTAGAATATATAAAGAACTAAAAAGAAATCAGACCCACCAAATATAAAAACCCTATTCAGAAGGAGTTTTCTTTGTAAAGAGGGGGAAAGTATTCCAAGAAGATGGAATCTTATTTCTAAGACCCACCCACACACTTGCTAAGGCAGTTTCACATAATTAAGGTATAAAGTTTTGAGCAAGTAGTGATAAATCATGTTTTTAAGGTAGTAAGGCCAAGAAGGAAGGACTTTCTGCCTAATCTTTAAGTATTACTTCATCAAGTTGATAAAAAGCAGTAAAAGGATTGTACAATCTTTAGTTGTGCAGCAATCACTCTGGGTACACATACAGAGGATAAAATAAAGGGGTAAACACTGGAGACAGAAAGATTTATTATGAAATCATTTTATTGTTCATGAAAGAAATGATTCGACTCAGAATAATATCCAGAATTGCAAGGGACAGAAAATAAGAAGACAGATTTGACATCAGTTTAGGAGTTGAAACTGAAGAGATTTGGTAGCCTTTCAGATGTGGAAGAAATTTAAAACTACTGTGAAATTTCTAGCTTCAGAAACTAAGTGGATGGTAATGCTGTTGGCCCATCACCAGAACACAAGAGGCTATTAAGGTAGCAAGTTTGTTTTGATAGTTTAATGTTATGTGTTAGATCTAAAATGTCCCATCCAATTCTCATATGTTTGGAAGGTAATTGGATTATAGGGTGTTTTATTCACCAGTATAGTCATTCATAAAGTTTAGTAGCTAAATATGCTTTGAGGAGGTGGGGCCTGGTTGGAGCTGGACCACTGGGGGCATGACTTGAAAGGATGTAGTCTTGTCTTTGGCTCCTTGTCCTCTTTCTCTGCTTCTTGGACCCTGAATTGAGCAATTGCCTCTGCTATGGCCCTCTACCACACAATTTCTACCTTGGAGTCAACCAACCATGGACTGAATTCTCAGAAAACCATAAACCAAAATAAACCTTTCTTCCTTTAAATTCTGTCAGGTATTTTTTTCCAGTGATGGCAAAATGAAATACAATTAGTATTGAAATACCTGTAGGCTTCCACATTATTTGTTTTGTGTTAGATGGAGTGTGAGTCCAGAGCTCATCAAAGTGAGGCAGACATTGGCTTCCTCAGTTTCTCCTTTTTCAAGGAGAAAATTACTCCTGGGCTCTGTTCAACCAGGGTGGAGGAAAGCTGAAGATTGCTCTCTTCCATGAAACTCATCTTAGTTCCCAAGTTCATGTCTTCTCTATAAGAGGAGGTCCAAATGCTAGGTCGAAAGGCCAGTGCTCTACCCCAATGACTGACCACCAACTAGGGTTGTCTTTTCTGTCATATTCTTTGCAAAAAAGTTCATAACAGTAAATACTACTCAATAGTCACCCACTGCCCAACTTTATCTTCTTTTCCTTTCTTCTTAGTAATCAATTGGCTACTCTCTTTTGACTTCTTCACTTACTGAACTAAAACTTTCCAAGAATGCCAAAGAACTCCCAAATTGTTAAATATAAGGGGACCATATTATTCTTTCTCTGAGTTGACTTTTCTATAGCATTTGAAACCAGCTACTCCTTTCTTATTGAAAATTACCTCTGAGCTTTCTTCACTGACACTTTCCTTCTTTTTTCCCCCCCTCCTAACTCTGGCTAGTTTGTTTTACTTCTCTTAGCCAAATACTTATCTTTCTACATTTCTTTCTATTATAATTAACAGTGAAATTATTTTTTCTGATTTAAAAATTGACACAAATTTAAAAAAATGAAAGTGATGCAGAATAGTACAAAATTTCCTCATAAAAACCACCCATGGATAACTAAGATTAGAAATTTAAAGCCCTTGTTTCTCCTCCCAATCTCTTTTTCTCTCTGAAGTAGATTCAAAATTGTATACAAAAAACTTTCTCTTTCTTGATTATTTTCTGATACTGAAGATTGAACCCAGGGCCTTCACAGTGAGCTATATCCTCAGCCTTTTTTTTTTCTTTTTATTGAGTTTATTGGTACAATCTAGGTATACAATATAGTTACATTCATTATTGGGATCCTGTACCTTTACATGACAGGTTTTGATTCTCATTTTTTCCCCTTGTCCCTGCCCTCCCTTCACCTCCTCCTCCCCTCCCCATGTACAAACACTTTATTTCCATTCTTTCATTTTCTCATATTTTTTTCCCTCTCCCTTATTACCTTTCCCCCACCCTTCCCAATGCTTTTTATTTTGAAACAGGGTCTCATTGAGTTGCTAAGTTCCCCAGTCTGGATTTAAGCTTGCAATCCTCCTGCCTCATCCTTCCAGACTAAGATGACAGGTGTTTGTCACTGCATCTGAGTTTTCCTTCATTATTATTTTGGAGTTGTTCTTATTTTGGAGACAATTTTACCATCCCTAATTACCAGAGGGGCTATTGTTTTCTGTACAGTTAGAAGGAATCCCCTTTTAACAGACCATCTCTCTATAGTTAGTTGGCCCAGTAGCATGCACCATACAGGGAAATCTTTTCTGTTTATAGTTAACCCTCTGAAACAGATATGTCAAATATACTGGCTAAATGGCAGGGAAAGGATTCTTTACTATATTATAAACATAATGTGAGTTTATAAAAATAGACTATTTATGCTAGATTGGAGACACTAAGAAGAAGACAGAAAATGGATGGTTTTTATTTTACTTCCAAAAAATCCTCTGCTCAATAGAGTATCCTGGATGAAAGACATTGGGTATTCCATTGTTAACACATTTAGCTGGAATGAAAATTTAAGTGAGGGGCAATGCCACAGAGAGATCTTATCTTTCCATGAGATTTACAAAGAGTGGCCAACAAAGTGAAGCAAAGCTCTGGATGGGGGTTCAAGGACATGCCTGATAGAATTTCTATGGACAGAATCTCTGTGTGGGCTACCAGAAAAGGTGCTTAACAAGGATACTGATGGGAAACATTGATTCTTTAAAGAGTTGTCTCTTTAGAAGAACTGTAAGCCTAGAAAATAATGACTTGGGCTTGCTTTTCTCTTGAGGATTTTCCTAGCTCCAAATACATAAACCAGTAGGACTATACTGCCCGTTTGATACAGATTTCCTATTAGTGAAATTGTCCCTGATTGCCAACTTCACAGAGAGAGTCCTGAAAATCACTAGACAATGGAAATGTTTTCTTAGGAAGACTTGAGGGCAACAAAATTTCAGAAAGAGAAACTTACTTTCCCACCATGAAATTTGTTGTCTGTACCCTACCCCTTAACTGTTTAAAAAAATTTATGGTGGTCTCTTTCGCTCCCCAGCTCATGGTGAATTTTTCCTTTAGGGGATATTTGAAGATGTCTAGAGACATTTTTGATCATCCCAACTTGGAAACATTGCCACTGGCACCTAATAGGAAGAAACAGATTTAATCAAACCCCTTACACCAAAGAATCATCTGATCCAATGTCAATAGTGTCAAATTTAAGAAATTCTGTAATACCACGTGTGCTATGGTTTGTGGCCGAAATATACAGTTTCTTGTTTACCATGATTTTCAAATGACAATCTTTGTCATAGTTATGCCATTTTCCTTCATGGATTTGCACTTTTGGATTTTGGAATTTTAGTTTTTTTCGTATAATATTGGCTAATATGAATCTGTTGGAAATGATACTGAAGAAAAAAAAATACATCACTCAGAGAGCTGAAAGCCAAATTTGGGATATCATATTGGTGACCATTTGTTTTACTCACTTGGACTGGAAAATAAAAAAAATGTTAGCTTGCCATTGTTGTGACAAAATACCAGAGAAAATCAAATTGCAGGAGGAAATTCTTATTTTGGCACGCAGTTTCAGATAGTTCAGTCCATGGTCACTTGACTTTGTTGTTTTTGTTGCTAAATGGCAGGGACAGTATTCTTTACTACATCCTAAATGTAATGTGTGTTTAGAAAAATGGGCTGCTTATACTAGATTGAGGGCATTAGGGAGAAGCCAGAAAAGATGGATGGTTTTTATTTTAGCTCCTGTGGAGAGGCAGAGCATCACAGTGGGGAGTACATTTCTTGATGGATCAGAGCTGCTCACCACATGGCAACCTGGAAGGAGAGTTGGTGAGTTGAGAAAAGAGATGGAGGGAGAAGTACAGAGGTGGAGAAGGGAAGCTAGAGAGAGACTGGGGACAAAATAGGCCCTTCAAAGTTGTGCCACCAATAGCATACCTTCTCCTACCAACCTTCACCTCCTAAAATTTCCTCTCGCTCCCAGTAGCTCATTAAGCTATGAATCCATCAGTGGCTTAGTCCATTCATGAGGTCAAAGGCCTCATGATACAATTAACTTTCTGAAGTTCCCACCTCTGAAAGACTGTTGCATTGGAGACCAAGCTTTCAACACATGATCTTTTGGGGGGACATAAGAGCTCCAAACTCTACCAACTACCATCAGGAAAAAAGAAAAGAGACAGAATTTTGACAATGTGTGTTGCTGGCTGCGAACCACAATTCAATTAACAAATTACCCTTACTAATGGGCATTAAGATTTTTATAAATATTCCTTCTATAAATATCCTTGAATATACTTTAAAAAATAGTTTCATAATGATCTTCCAGAAAAATTTTAAAAGCTAGATTGATGGGTTGAAAAGTTTTCATTAAAAGTTGCATACATATTTGTCATACTTATCTCGGGTGTAAACACTGTGTATCAGTTTATACTTTCATTAGTATTTATTTGGAGGTACCATTTCTCCAAAATTATTGCCAACACTAGGTTTTGTAATTTGAAAATTTGTTGTTTGATAGAAAATCATGTCATGTCTTAAACTTTGAATTTGATCACCAATGAAAGCAAATATGTATTTATTGATGACGTTATTTTGCAAGTATTTTCTACACGTCTTTTGACCATTTTTGATTTGCATATTTTATCATTAGTCAATCTTACATATTAGATCATCTTTACATATTAGAGACATTCATTCCATACTCTGTGTACTGTGACAGTGTTCCCACTTTATGCTTTTTTCCCTTTGATTGTCACCCTTGTATTGAATATATTTTGGAAGGTATAGGCATCTTTAAAACCCTTGACAAATTTTTAAATTTTTACTTTTTATAGATTTCCTATTTATGACAAGAAAGGCAATAACATGCACTCTTATTTTATTCTGGGGCATAATTGCTTATTTTAAAAATATTTGATCTATCATAATTTTGACTTATGGATTGAGTTATGATACAGTTTTTCCCTCTACTTTCTGACTCTTTTGGTTTCCCACCCACAACCATTTGCTCCTGAAGGTTTTTCAATTCTGTTTAATATCTTTGGAATGAATTCTCTCATTCCACCTCCAACTTCCTCACCTTGGCCAAGAACTCATTATTTTTGAGCCTACAGTTACTGCAATAGCCTTCTAACTGTTCTCTCTGCTTCCAATCTTGGAACTCTAAAATTCAGTCCCAGATGTTGCCAGAGTCGTTTTTTAGAAAGAATTTTGGGGGCCTTCCAGGAAAGACTTTTGATTTGAGCACAGTCATTTAAATTTTCTCTCCAAATTTTCATTTAAAATATTAGCTTAAGCAGTTTCAAATAATCCACACAGTACTATACTGCCATGTTCTTTCTTCTCACTTCTCAAAATTAAAATCACACAGGGATGCTATGCTCTATGTGTATAAGAATTGTTGTGTCTTGGGTTTTCTTACTATACAGTGAACTATTGATCTTTTAAATAGTTCTCTGAACAAGATCAGATTTTATGAGATTGATAATATTTCACTATAAGAAAGATACTTACTACTTAACAAGTATCCACAACCTCTCTTACATTTCCAAGCTTCCTGGAAGTACGTTTGGGCCATGCTGCCAGGGACCTACATCCTCCAACTAGGCCCCACCTCTTGAAGTTCCCATCACAACATGGTATCACCAGCTAGGGCCAAGCCTTCTACACATAAGATTTTTGGGGGCATTAAAAATTCAAACCACAACAACTTTCCGTGACTCTTGCTTCTATGATCTCATGGCACTCCATTCCGTGAGAAACAGATCACTCTAGCACCTGACTGGCCTCTGAGCTTTCTTTCTTCTCATGGAAAATTAGATCTCCAAAGGTTTCTTCGTTTTGTGCTATTTTTCTCTCAGTACAGCTTGCTTGTGATTTACTTATCTTAAACATTACACGAGTTTCCTGTAAATCTGATTGGCTGCATCCCATTAGAAAAGCCTTACAAATCTCTCCATGACATTCCCCTTTCTGACTTCCTTTTAGGGTTGAAGTGCTGTGAGACAATACCCTTATGATGGTTAGAATCCTTTCTATTAGTTGGGTAGGTCTTTGAAGTAGTCCCATAAACATTTAAATATTAACAAAGTTGAGGGGGTTAAGGGAGGGTAGGGACAAGGGGAAAAAATGAGAACCAAGACCTGTCATGTAAAGGTACAAGATCCCAATGATGAATGTAACTGTACTGTATACCTAGAATGTACCAATAAACTCAATTAAAAAATATTAACAAAGCGTTTTAGTACCCTTTTTAAAATGATCTTTACTCTGAGGCTCTTGTGTAGAGATCTTTTTGCTGTCCTGGAATTCTAGAAATGAGAAATGATTTTATTTTTAAACCTATAGGTCTTGGGCATCTTTATATTTCCTTCAAATCCTATCAAAACTGAAAACTAAAGAGTTTGCCTCTGCTCATCTCTACTTGTACTTTATTGTATGTAAGTAAATAAAACCAGCATTCACTTCAAACATTTTTCCTAGGAATCTCCTGAGCTAAATTCATAAGCTCATTATGTGTAATTTCTGTTTTCCACATTACTTCAGGCAAAAATGCTGCCAAACTATTCACCATTAAAGATACATACTCCCTTTCCTCCTGTGTTTAATAACATGTTCCTTTCTCAGATTCAAGTCTTCACTAAGAATTCCTGGGGCATTCACAGCTCTGAGCTGCAACTCAGTCCCAAAGACAATGCTGCATGTCTTAGGCACTGTTGTTTTTCTCATAAGGGCAGAGGTGCTCTCCATGTTCCCATTTTTTTTGGTCTATTATTGATATATTGCAAACCACTGTGAAATGTAGAGGTATAGAACAACCACCATTTTATTATCTTCAAAATTGCACAAATTGGTATTCATAGCAGGGACTATTTGCCTATGCTCCGGTTGACCAGAAATGGTTGGGATGGCTTTCTGGGTGTCATATACAGAAGATTGGTACTTGCATCTTGGATTTTTTCCATCTTTCTTGAATCGCCTCCTCTGGAGCCAAGTGCAGTGCCAACAAACAGGCCTCAGGAGAGGGTAGTCATGTCAGAAGAACACAAAGCAAGGAACTGAGGCTTACCACTGGCCACATGACTAGTCTTGGTAGTAGATGTTTGAAGCCTGCACACAGCCACATGAGTGATTTTGCAAGTATGTTGTCCCTCAGTTGAGCTTTTGTATGGCCACAGCCCTGGCTCACCTTTTGATTATAAGCTCATGAGAGACACTGGGTCACAACCATTTAGCTAACCCTAGGTTCCTGATGGAAAGAAACTGAGATAAATATTTGTTGCTTTAATCTACTGAATCTGGTCATAGTACCGTCATAAGCATAAAATCTTCTGGTTTTATAAATACAAAGGATCTTAGAGATAAAATATCCCAAAAATTTCTATTAGAGAGAGAGAGAGAGAGAGAGAAACTCAAAGGGTAAAATAATTTGGTCAAAGCTACAGAGCTGATCAGTTGCATATCTTGTATCCAAACTTATTATCTTTAAGTTTAGCATTCATTCTGCTACAATAAAAAAGCCATCCTTTTCTTAACAAAAAGAAATCATCCCCTTGTTAAATTTCACTTGGGAATTCTGGGTAAAAGGTTGAGAAATAGTAAAAATCTGGAGTTTCTTTTTCTGTAACTCTGGAGCATGATTTTATTCCAGTTTAGTCTATAAATTGACGTGGATTATGAGGTTGTGTGGTATTTAGCTTTATGATAATTACCTATTTGAATAGCTGATAAGAGTTAATTTATCCTGAAGACAACTAGAAATAAAAGAATAATTGGGTTATAAAATTAAAGCAATAACATCTGTAGTTTCTACTACATTGAACATATTTGATGTAGAGAATATTTCAATTAGGCTGAAAAACCTGTGAATGCTTTTTCTTCTTTAAATTCTTTCTCAAAAGAGAAAAAAGCCTAGCACAAACACACAAAACCACCAAAACTAGGAAACCTTCTCAGCTTTTGATTTTTCACATTTGTTTAGAGAAAACTCCACATTGTTGACCTCCAGTACCCTGATGTAGACAGTCACTGCTGACATGAGATGAATGAACATCAATAGTATAGATGTACAGTTTCTGCATGATTAACAACTTTCCTTAAATAGTCATGAATTCCAGTCCTGGAACAGTAGATAACTCTGTGACTTTGGGTAAATTGCTTAATCTCTCTGTGTCTTAGGTTTCTTACCTTTATTCATTCATGACTTTTTAATTAAACCAGTGTGAGCTGATGGCCTGTTTTGGTTCAGGTGATCTATCAGGCATTGGAGAGAATGGAAAAAATACAGCACTTGATCTCAGTTTATGATCAATGGTGGACACAAACACCTTCCACACAATAAAACTTGAGAAGTTATATGTATGCAGTATCAGAAGTGATAAAAAGTAAGGAGAATATGCTTTTATCTGGAAGTAATGGCATACAAATGTGGTAGTAGGAAGGGTGAGGAAAATATGGAGAAGTTTGCCTAGATGGAATGATTGTAAAGATGCCAAATGGTAATAGTAATAGTAATAGTAATAGTAATAGTAATAGTAAGCCCGCTCAGAATCAGTCTACTTTCTGCAACCACTATATGCTGGCAATTCTAAATAATGTGTGTTGGAGATGAGTGTTCTTACCCTATTGTTAGGACACTGCTTGGAAGGTTGAAAAATATTCAGAAAGGAGGTAGGACATGAACATGACCCTCAAGCATGGCTAGGATTTATTTATGAGAGTACTGTGAGAGAGCTTTCAAGGCAGATAGAGATATAATTTGAAGCTGACTTGAGGCCAAATTTCAGAAAGACATACATTCCACTGCATTGTTTTAAGTTTTAGTCTATAATGAATTTGGTTAGGTATAGTATTTACAAACCTAACTATTAATATTTAGAAGAGGTTCATCATTAGCTCTTTAACACATACACACACACACACACACATATATATATATATATTACATGTGTATATATATATATATATTACATATATATTTTTACTTCTAAGTAAAATTCATTGGTTAGATGCAGAAATATATATAAGGTGTAATGCCATATATGAAGTGTCTTTAAGAATTCTTATTTGAAATTCCCCTGAGATAAAACATAAGTCAGAGCCACATACACAATGCCCAGGATGCTTTATTTTGTTACCTTACAACTAAAATTGACTTTACTCATGAAGATAAAGTTATTGGGGCAATAGGAAGTTGACCTCTAGTTATTCCAACCTATTTCATATTTACTGTATTTGTTAAGAGTTAACAAGACAGGAGATTTAGAGACAGTGGACCTATAAGAGTTAATGAGTAGAGAGTAAAAAGATGGCAGAAGGCAGAGCCTCTGTCACAAGAATGTATGTGGGGTGGTTTGTGCACTATCCTTTTTTAGTTCTTATGTCAGAACTATTTGTGAGTTTTTGGTCTTCCTCTTGAAAAAACTAAAGTGAGCAGGCCAGTCAAGATGTTGTCCCCCTGAGAGGACTCAGGGACAAACATCCTATCTGATGCCAGCTACATCCATCTCAGTGGAGCATACCTCCATACCTCCATCTTTAGATGGATGGGGACAGACACAACCACAGATTTATTCTTTGATCACCCCTTCTATTTCAAGAGCCTGAGGGTAATGAACACCTAACTTACCTGTCTGTGGGAGTGGCTTAAGGATTGGGTGAGTTAGTCCATATTCTTTTATTTCTTAAACTAATTCAGTAACTGTTTGGAACAGATGTCAGAGAAGAGAGAATAGCAGCATATCATGAAAACTGTGAATTAATTTGGTGTGACTGAATCCAAGGCATAGAGCCGTAAACACTGAGCCTAGAGAGCAAGCAGAGCAGAACTCAGAAAGGGCAAAGATTAGAGGAGACACATTTGTCATTCTGAGGGGTTTTGTCGGACTCTACAGGAAATGGAGGCCATTGGAGGATAAAAGCTGGGTAATGGTGGAGAACATTAGGAACATCAAGGGCTGGGGATTTATTTAGCTCAGTGTTTCTGCAACCTGCCTCTCAAGCACAAGATCCCGAGTTTGATTCCTGGTACAAAAAAAAAAAAAAAAAAAAAAAAAAATATTTTGAAAAAGACAAACTTTAGTCTGATAATGTTTCACTATGGTATTGCTTAAGGATTTAAGGAAGTTTGGGTAATCTATTGAAGTTCTTTGGGATTGCAAGGAAAGGCTTCTCCTTGACAAGAATTATGGCATTTTGGAAAATATCATAAAAATGGTTAGCATATCATTCCTTTTGCTTGTGGATATCATTAGGATGAACTTGGACATCAGTGGTTAGACTGAATTATCTGTCAAGGCAACCTTTTGGTTTATAAAAAATCCTTTGCTTAAATTTCTTCCCAATCTCTTTTGAGGACTGAATTTATAATTTTTTAATTGAGTTTATTGGTACAATCTAGGTATACAATACAGTTACATTCATTACTGGGATCCTGTGCCTTCTCATGACAGGTCTTGGTTCTCATATTTTCCCCTTGTCCCTGCTCTCCCTTCACCCCCTCCTCTCCTCCCCATTTACAAACACTTTATTTTCATTTTCTCATATTTTTTCTTTTCCCTTCTTCCCTTACCCCTACCCTTCCCACTTTCCCTACACCTTTAGCCCTTTTCTTCCTATTTCACACTATTCATTATCCCAGGAGAATCTTGTGTACTATTATAGTTTTTCACACCAGAAAGACTATTCTCTATTTACACATGTGTGACTTATTTATTTCACTTAAGAGTATATCCTCAATATGTATTCATTTTCCTATGAATGACTCTAATTTCTCATTCTTTATGGCTGAGTAGTACTCCATTTTATAGAAAAACCACATCTTCTTTATCCAGTTTCCAACAGATGGGCAAATGGGCTGTTTCCAAGTTGAATTTATAATTTTTGAAATTTTGAATCCAGTGATTTCCCAAGACAAAAATGAAGCACTGCAATTTCAAAATCATTTCAGTGTCCAGTACTGGAAAATTTTTTTCTCAACCATTTACGACATCAACCACTCCTTTCGGCTTCATATCCTCATTTGAGATCTCCTGTTTCTTTGTGTAAAGGTACATTCACGACTGTATTGGTATGTTTGCTATCTTGTGTGTGTGGCCATATTTTTCTCTCCAGCACAAAATCAAATTGACGAGAGACTTTTATGTGCCTTTGGAACAGAAGGATCAGCATCAGAGTCACCCCATTGTATTGAACTTCAGAAGAGCTACCTATGTGTTAATACCTGAGAGCTCATGATACAGGCACTGTTACCTAGCATCTTGCTTCCTTTGTACACAGAACTTTTCTAAAAAGACCTAGAAGCACAGGAACTATTTCTGTACATGATGATGCACCCTTCATATTTTCCTGCTCTCCCAAGCCTGTGCATGAAGAATACTGTCTTAAAATGCAATAACTTTCTGTGACACTTTGTCATTCTAATGGCCATAAAATGACCAAACACTGCATTTTTTATTTTTCTGCATAGTGTCTGGGGAAACAAATTCATAGGCACATCTTTTGTTCAGAAAGTGAAACTGGCTAAAGGACAGGGGTTTTCCTTTTTATTTCACTTTGTTGCTATTTCATATGAGATGTACCCTGTTTTCACTATGTCCCTTTCTAAATCATCTAAACCATCTAAACCATCAAAATATACTGATGGTCGGTAGCAAGGACTGGGGAAATTCAAATGAATAAAATAAAAGGGCTGACATCTTTAAATGCCTTCACAGAGAGTCTAACTTTACTCTTTCCTGGAAGGTGGGTTTGAGGATTCGTATGTTTTATAGTCTCATTTTTTAACATCTATGCAGTTGTCTTGTTATCAAACTGAAGTGAACAAAACTCCACTCTGGTTAATCATTCTTTTTAAAAATATTCTTACTGTTACCTTTTAGATATACAGTACAGTTACATTCATCATTGGGATCTTGTACCTTTACATGACATATCTTGGTTCTTATTTTTTCCCCATTCCTCTGGCCTCCCTTCCCCCCTCTACCCTTCCCTATTCACAAAGACTTTGTTTCCATTTTTTTCTTTTTCTCTTATTTTTTTTCTCTTCCCTTTTTACCTTTTCTCTACACCTTCCTTTTGCCCAATACTGGACCTTTAGACCTTTCTTCCTATTATAAAGTATCAATTATACATTGTGACCCTTAATTAAACTTTTAGTTTATCACACCAGAGAAACTATATGGTATTTACACGAGTGTCCTATTAATTTCATGTAAGAGTATGTCTTCAATGTGCATCCACTCAGCTGTAAATATCTCTAGTTTCTCATTCTTTATGGTAGTACTCCATTTTATAGAAAAACCACATCTTCTTTATCCAGTCTCCAGTTTTTGGGCAATTAGGATGTTTCCAAGTTTTAGCTAATACAAACTGTGCCACTATAAACATGGGTGAGTAAATTTCACTGTGGTATGATTCTTTTAATTCTTTTGGGAAGATACCCAGCAGGGGAATAGCTGAGTTAAGTAGGAGCTCCAATCCTAGTTGTTTAAGGTATCTCCATATTGATTTCCATAGTGGTTGCACCAGTCTACACTCCTACCAGCAATGAAGCAGGGTTCCTGTTGAAATCCCAACAGTATACTTCACAGAACTAGAGAAAACAATACAAAAATTCATTTAGAACCAGAAGAGACCCAGAATAGCAAAAGCCATTCTAGGCAACAGAGATATGTCAGGGGGTATCAAAATCCCCAACTTAAAACTATACTACAAAGCCACTGTGTTAAAAACAGCATGGTACTTGCAAAGAAACAGGCCCAAAGATCAGTGGAATAGATTAGAAGATGCAGAAACAACTCCATCTGTACTCAGCTACCTCATCTTTGACAAAGGAACCAACCATCCTCCCTGGAGAAAAGATAGCATCTTTAATAAATTGTGTTGGAAAACTGGATTTCAACTTTTCAAAGATTAAAATTAGACCTGTATCTTTCACCACACACTAAGCTAAAATCCAAGTGGATTAAAGATCTAAATATTAAAACAGAAACACTAAACTTGTTGGAGGATAAGCTAGGTAGAACTCTTGAAGACATTGGCATAGGAAAAGACTTTATGAAGAAATCCTCAGTAGTATGGGAACTAGCCCAAAGAATCTTATCTTTTTAAAAAACTTCTGCGCTGCAAGAGAAACCACCAACAGAGCTATGAGAAAACCTACAATGTGGAAAAAAAATTTCCCAGCTGTTCCTCAGACAAAGGTCTACTATCTAGAATATATAAAGAACTCAAAAACCAGCCCTCCAAATATAAAGACCCAATTCAAAAATGGGCATCTGAACAGACATTTCTCAGTCAAAGAAGTAAAAGCAGCAAATAAATACATGAAAAAATGTTCAACATCACTGGTCTTTTGAGAGGTGCAGATGAAAATAACCCTGAGATTCCACCTCACTCCAGGAAGAATGGCTCCTATCAAGAAATCAACCCATAACAAATACTAGCGGGGGTGTGGGGAGAATGGTTAATCATTCTTAAAAATCCTGATTCCTGTTGCCTGAGACGCACATTCTGCACTCAGTCACTGTTCACTTAGAGCCTTTCATCCATAAGTTGTTTGATTTTATTACTCATGATTACTTATTTATATAACAAACCATAATCTTTCATGCCTTTCTACATTGCTACTTTCAGTTCCTTCTTCCTAGGATATTCTTCAACCTACTCCTACTCATATAAACCATAAACTCTGTAACAGCAAGAACCATGGACCTCCAGTGTCTAGACTAGACTGATGCCTGATGCATAGTGGACACTCAGTAAATGTTTATTTACTGGGCTGCCTACCCCAGCTCCAAAATGATCTCTTTCTTTTTGAATTATGTCTTCACATGCAGGGGGTAATCAAACACTACAGTGAATGTACAAATTTAAAGGAAAACTTATTACAGTAAAAGATATTTTCAACAACAATTGGATAAGTGTGTGCAAAGTGAAAGAGTGTTCTTTAGAATTTTGAGGGGGATTAATGGCAATGTGGTTTTCCTTGTAATAACTTGTTTTATTTAAA
The DNA here is from genome assembly GCF_012274545.1 of Fukomys damarensis. NCBI lineage: Eukaryota > Metazoa > Chordata > Mammalia > Rodentia > Bathyergidae > Fukomys > Fukomys damarensis. The sequence continues at coordinate 3,783,219 of NW_022900946.1, read as the reverse complement.
CATTAACTTAATTTTTTATCATACCTCATTGACTGAATTTTTATGGAAATTTCTGTCAAATAAAAACATATAGTGTGTCTTCACCTACCTAGTCACTGGATCTGGCACTGTGTCACTTTTGGCTTGTCCCCAAAGTCAAAATGAACAGGAAAGGTAAACACTGTAAATCAGTTCACACTGAGGCAGCTATGATAATGTAACTAAAGACATGTAGTTAAAAGTAATACTATTTACTACTTCAGAAAATGGCAAGAATGATGGAATAAGTATGTTCAAAATGAGAAAGAACACTTACAGGGGAATAATGGCAATGTGTCCTTTACTGGAATAAATTTAAAAATTAAAAAAAATATTTATCACTCTCTGTGCTTTTTGACCACACTGCATTGTTCTTTCAGTGAGTATCTAGGAGGATGTATATTCTTTTAATCTTTGCATCTTTGAAAGTGCTTTTAACTTTAACATTTCATGATAATTTGTGCAGGTATGAAATTATGGGTTACAGTTACTTTCTCCCATCCCTGAGAAACTAGTCCTTTATTCCATTGCCTGCTAGTTTCAGTTGTGATAAAGGAGAAGCCTGTTGTCCATGAGAGAAGCATTACTTAGTGGGTCCCTTTCATTGTCATTCTGGTCACTTTCAATATTATCTATTTTTTTCTTAATATATTGAAATTTCTACAAACTGTGTATGTATGTGGATTTGTTTACATTTATATCTGGATTTGATGCATCTGCCAACAAATCTTGAAAATTCAGTATCATTTTCTTTTAAAGCATTTCTACTTTGCTGTTCATTTTATTCTTTATAAATCTCCTACTGGAGTCAAGCATGTGGAGCATTGCTGTAATTCCAGCACTCTGCTTGGCTGAAGCAGGAGGATTGCAAGTTCAAACGCAGCCTGGACAACTGAGTGATCTAGAGGGCCTGTGTCTCAAATTAAATAAAAAACATGGAAAAGGATTAGAGATGTAGCTCAGAACAAAGACCCTGGGTTTGACAGCAATGACGACAACAACAACAACACCCCCTCCCATTGGACATATTTTAGTTTATCAATATATTCCCTATGTCTCTTAATTACTACTTATTGAAAAAATGTTGGTTTGAATTTGTATATTGCACTTTGGTTGAATTCTCATAGCATACTCCAATTTACCAACTCTTGCTGACAATATCCAGTTTGGCATTTGTATCATCTATTAGTTTTTAAAATTTTGATGACCATAATTTTTATTTCCATATTTCTAAATGACATCTTAAATACAGATTTTATTACAATTGATGTCTTCCTGCATAACTTCTTGTACTTTAAAAAGGTAATATTTCCTTTTTCTTTATTTCTTCCAAGAACATGAAACATAGTTATTTTTCTGTTAACTTTAGATCATCCAGTTATTTTTTATTAATGCCCACACAATTTTTTATTGTATTGGACTTCTTACTTCACAGTTTATCCCACTGTGTATTTTAGCACATTGTTCTGTAGGTTAATCTTCAGCAAAAATAATTTTCCCTTCTCCTTTTCTGTGTGCAACCCCCCAGCTTTGGATTGTGTCGACTGCTGACTGCTCACAGTTGAATCCCTGTCTAGGAACTTTCTTCAGCTGAGGGGAGGTGCCTTGCTCACAGTTATGGCCCTGCCTCAGGAGTAGCTGCATTTCAGTGACTGGTCAGGTCAGGGTATGTAGGCTTGCATCTCTTGTTCCAGTTCAGAACAATGATGAAGGAACCCTCCTGGATCCAGAGCTCTTTGTGAGATGGTCTCAGGCTTTTCCTTCAACTGCACCTCTGCTCTACTTTTTCTTATCAGTCTTGCTTCCCTTTCTACTTTGTAGGTGTTTATGCTGAAAGTACTCCCAATAATCTCACAAACTTCCATCTCAGAGTATGTGTCCTAGGAAGCTAGTTTAAGACCCCAGCTATGGGTGGAGAACATCTAGGTCTTACCAAGGTCCTGCTCTAGCTGCTTCACTGTGGTGGACATTCAGAAATGACTGCAGGATGAGCACATGAGAGAAGGCAAAGTTGTCTGAATTTGATCTGCTCAGTTTTTTGAATTACATAATTTCTGTGATTTTTACTACTAAAACATTGACTTTCAAAGTCTGAGAAATTAATCTGGGGCCTAGGTAAGATAAACTAGCTCCCTGTGCACATTTCTATTATAATTGAACTTTAATGGTGCTAGGCTGAACCTAGCACCATTGTTGACACTTCTGTAATACACCAGAAGATGGACGACCTGAGCACACAGTGTTCATGTGGGAGGTGGATGCAGATAGCAGCATAATCAAAAAATGAGCATGGACTATAAATTGAAGTTTGGCATCAGAAAGGAATGGAAGTGTTGGGGGATGACAATGAAGGTAATTCCTTTTCAAACATCACTGGCACTGGGACAGCATGACAGCTTTGCCTCCCACAAAGCCAACTTGAAATCTTTGCTGGGCACACTTTTCTCAGGACTGACACTTAAGATCCCTCAGGCGACTTTCATCTCAGAGGACACATTAAACTGAGCCTGCTCTCTGCAGGGAGGTGGAGAGGCAGATCGATGGGGAGGCCCAATGTGGAAAAATAGTATAGTGTGGTGAGGTAAAGTGCTTTGTAAAAGTGCCAGGGCCAGCCAGTTCTGTATGTGGACTTCAATGATACATTACTTTTGTTAATAATGCTTCAAACATAACCAGGTCCTGGGTCTTGATAGGACACTGCTGCTTACCTATCCTGCATCTTACTTCCCACTTTTCTTCTTCCAAAACCCCATCTTTTTCTTTCAGATACTCCCACCTTTTCTTTCATTCCATGTTCTAAGAGTAGATTCTCATTTCTTTATGAAAATCATGACAATCTTATTTTCTTTGCAAGTAATTGTTCAGAAACTCAGATTTAAGTAAACTTGCTGCTATGGTTTGGCCAAGTGTCCCCCAAAGGTCTATGTGTCACAGGCTTGTTCCACAGTCCAAGGGTCACCAGGAGATGGTAGAACTTTTAAGGGATGGGCCACAGTTGGAAGTATTCCAGCTATATGTGGGCATGGCCTTGAAGAGGATGTTGGGACCCTGGACCCTCCTCTTTCTGTCTTTTCCTTCCATGCTACCACGAGATAAGGAGCTATCTCTTCTGTGAGATTCTGATGTTCTGCCTCACCACAGAGCCAATCAACCATGGACTGAGACCCAAAAAACTGTGAGCCAAAATAAACCTTTCCTTTTTAAAATTAGATTATCTCAGATGTTTTGTCACAGTGATGGAAAGTCAATTAATATAATACACTTGTATTCCTCAGTGGCTGTTAAAGATTTGAGCTAGGTGCATGAAAATTTTTTGTGGTTGAGGAAATATTTTTTCCTTTTTACAAGATATAAAAAGGATAAACCAGTTGCCTCTCATGGCCTTACAGGAAGCTGTTTGTGACCACAGTGGAAGCTAATATGATTTAACCCACAAAGAAAAGCAGAGTCTACAGAATCTCAGAGAAAGCTAGACAGTTGTGGCTTTATCTAACATGAGTCCTGCCTCCCCAACTTTGTGATAAATGAGATACCAAGCTTCTGAAGGAGAATTGAGTCAACTATTGGGGTTACTTAAAGCCAAAAACATCCTAGTTGGCACTTATCTTATACTTAAGTACTATCTTTGCCTGTGGTTTACCATTTCATTGGCACCAAGTATTCATGGTAGCTCAGAGCTAGAGCACTTGTACAGCATGTGTGAAGCTCTGAGTTCAATCCCCATACATGAGAGAATAAAAAAACTGATTAGGCAGTGTTAAGCTAGCCATAGCCCAGGTATGAGCGGAAGGAGGTTCAAATGCAGAAGGAGCCAGTGTGCTCTTTTATGCGCTGAAGGGCCTCACAGTGTAATAGATACCAGATACAAGAGAGGATAAGGATTGTCATATGGAGCCAAAAATCAGGTGGTTGGTCAAAGTCTATGTAAAACAATCAAATCCACACTACTTTGGAGACCATAATGCCTGTAAGTCAGGCTTCTGTTCTAAGGCTTTGGAAAATGGAGTACTCTAGAGAAACTGGCAGTCTCCAAAGGACTACCCTTACATTTTGTTATTTAGGGGCTGCCATAGTCCATTCAGGCTACTATTACCAAATACCATAAACAGGGCATTTATAATCGATGGGGATTTATTTCGTATCATTCTGGAGGCCAGGAAATTCAAGATAAAAACACTAGCAGATTTGGTATCTCATAAGGGCCTCCTTCCTGGGTCTTAGCTGGCACCTTCTTGCTTTATCCCCATGTAGTGAAAGGTAGGAGAGAACTCTCTGGGGCCTCTTTTATAAGGGCACTAGTCCCATTTATAAAGCCTCCTCTCTTGTGACATAACCACTTCCCAGTGGCCTCACCTGCCAGTAAATCACACATTAATGATTAGGTTTTGGTAGACACAATAATCAGAGAATATCAGGGGTTATTAGATTCCTCATACTGGTTTTATCTATAGCAAATTTGCAAAATCAGCAAGTTCTACCAAGGATCCTCACCTGACTGAATTTCTTTGTTCCTGAGCGCAAGATCCTTCATATGAGGACCTTCAATATGGAAGAGAGACATCAAAATAAAAAGACAACAAATAGAATTCTGGAGATGACCATCATGGTAGGCACAGGAGAGAAGTAAAAATAAATTCTAATGTGCATTCTCAGTGAGGTTTGAGAAGATGTCACAGTATTAAAACAAAGGTAGGTTACAGTGAAAATGGAATAGCAACATAGCAATAACTTCCTCCTAGATAAAAAGATATACTTGTTAGAATAGAAAATAATTTAATAGAAAAGTTGGAAGATTAAACCTAAGAAATCTCTCAGAAGCAGAAAACATAGAGAGAAGATAAGAGAAATAAACTCAAATGATCACTAGAGGACAATCAACATCTGACCAGAGGACACACAACAGGAGGAAATATTAAAGTAATAGTGGAGACATTTTCCTGAACAGAAGGACTTCATATTCAACTTGGAAATGTATATTTTGTGCCCAGCACAATGAGTTAAAAGACAAACACTCCCAATACTCACTCAGAACATTACCACAAAGTGTCAGAATACCAGAAATAGAAAAAAAATCCAAAAGATAAAAAACAGCCCAATTGCCTATCGATGGAGACTGGATAAAGAAAATTTTAAAAAATAAAATGGAGTACTACTCAGCCATAAAAAACAAGAAACTAGAGATATTTATAGCTAAGTGGATGCACACTGAGGCCATACTCAAGTGAAATGAATAAGTCACATGTGTAAATACCAAATAGTTTCTCTGGTGTGATAAACTAAAAGTGTGAATAAGGGTCAAAATGTATAATTGATTCTTTTTAATAGGAAGAAAAGGTCTAAAGGTATTCGGCAAAAGGAAGAGGTCGGGGAAAGGGAAAAAGGGAAAAGAAAAAATATGTGAAAAGGAAAAACTTGGAAACAATGTCTTTGTAAACAGGGAAGGGTGGAGGGGGTGAAGGGAGGGCTGGAAATGGGGAAAAATTAAGAACCAAGATAAGTCATGTAAATGTTCAAGATCCCAATGATGAATGTAACTGTACTAAATACCTAAAATGTACCAATAAACTTAATAACAATAAATAAGAAAAATCCAAAATGATAGCAAAAAGTCAGCATCAGACTATCCACAATTCTAGATATTAGAAGCCTTTGACTTTCTGAAGAAGAAATCACACCAATTTAAGATTATATACACAGCTAAAGTAGCAATAAATAAGGTGGCAGAATAAAGACATTATCAGATATGTGAGGCCCAGAAGGGACTGTAGCAAAATGAGAGGATTTGATAAAATGCTAAATTTGTAGGACAAATTAAACCAAATAAAATTATGCCTGAAGCAATTAGTCACAAAAAACTGAACTCCAGACAAAAAGTCATATAAGAAAGAACATCTCGTCACAGAGAGCAACGGCTGTGTAGCGAACTGAAGTTACACAGTCATTATGATGAAATCACTATTGGTTTTCAATTTTTAGAATCAACTTAATGATGAAGCTCAGAAGACATCATTATAGAGCAAAATGCAAATATTATAAATTGAACATTGTAAAACTAACATTCAGAAATTGGGAAGTGGAAACAAGAACAGAACTGAAAAGGATACATATTAGAAAGTAGGGAGTAAAAAATGCAGTTTTTATGGAAAAAATACAGTGGCACCTTAAGGTCTTCTTCCTTTTGCATTCATTTAGAATTATCTCAGCAAGAATTAAAAAAAATTCTCCTTTGCAATGTTTTAGTTGTGTGATGGCTAAATTCATCTTAAATTCATACAGAGAATGAAGAGCACAGGTGGTGGCTGCTCGTCTTCCCTCTGGTGTCCTTCTCACTAGCTCAGTAGTGCCTTGACTCAGCAGGTCTGAGTTACCTCAGCGATTGGAGAAACTGAGGCCAGAGCCGAGCTACTACTCCCTGACAGTGTCACTTCTGTACCGGAAAGCTCATTGTTCTCTGCTTGCCTAGCTCCTTGCTACTCAGGGTGTGGTCCTAGGACCAGCAGCATCAGCATCCCTGATGCAGAATCTTGGGCCTCAGAATCTGCATTTTTAACGAGACTCCAGGTGACAGCCAGACTCACCAAACTCCAGGAGGAACTGACACTCCTTTTTACCTTCAACTGTGGACCCCATACAAAAACAGCCTTCCTCTCTGAGGAATCCTTGTCGTGCTCCATTCCAGCTCAGCCCAGCTCAAGTAATTCTTCCCTGCAGACCATCAGAGTCCATGAGATCACTGTACTCTGACTTTCCTCCATTTGTGTTTTTATCTCTAGTGTAGTAGTTATCTCTAGTGGTGGATATATCCTGAGCCTTCTTTACCCCAACACTTGATGGGTGTATATTGTTTTTATTTTGTTTCTTATCTGTAAATAAGAATAGTAATATTACTTTTCTGATAGTGTCATTGTGCAGCTCACATGTAATAATCTGTATAAGGCACTCAGAACAGAGTAACATCTCAATAAATGTGATTATAATTATGAGCTATTATTAAAGAGTCCCGGGTGATAACAGTCAGCAGGAAAAGGCTCAGATGTTAATGGTCTCCAGCCTCAGCTGTCAGCTGGTTCATTTCCCTCATCAATAGCTCATTACTTGATTGTCAAGTCACAGACGCTCTCCGCTACACACCATCACACCAAATAATAACAATTATTGCAGGTCTCATGTGTAGAGCATTACAGAGCCAATACCCCTTTAATCCTGAGAAGGCCTGTCTGCTGGAGATGGTGGTGGTGAGGCACAAGGCTGTGTCAGTGGGAAGGAGCCTGTCTTACCCTCGTGGTAAGTACAGTTTGTGTCCATGGCATCTAAGCCATTCTGCGCAGTGTCCTAATGCTTGACAAAGCCAAAGCATCCCTTTTCTTTTTGCTTTTCTTTTACCCATTTCTTGATGCACCACCTCCTCCTTGGAGACTTGGACTATGCATCTGTAGAAGCTGTGCTGGTGAACAAATCTCACAGCCTCTGCTGGGAACAAAACTTTTCCTTCTCCCACCTCTCACTTCTAGACTGAAACATTGTAATGGAATGAAACCCTTTCCCCTTGATACCATATTCCCAAGATGATCTCCTCCTTTCCCAGGAGGATCTCCAGCCCCTCAGACACACTTCCAGGAGATTCTGTCGTGACCACAAACACATCTGAATCCCTGGAGGATTCAGTGTCCACATGGGTTCCATTTGAAATGCCTGGTTTACTAGGCAAAGAGAAGACATAGTGGGGGGCATGAAGATGATCTTTTAATTTTGGAGGAACTTATGTAAAACAGAGATATTCTGTATCCCAAAAAGGCATTCTCAGGACAAGTGGACATATATAATGGAAAGAAAGCAGGGGAACTGTCATTATGACTCTGTTACTTACTATGTGAAAGGTAAAATATACTGATCAACATAATCATATTTAATTCCCCAAACAAGGGTTTGTTCAATAATGAGAAAATAATGGTTCATACAAGCTAAATGACCAAGTTGGGCACTGGACTGATTTGTTTGTTCAGTGGTACTGGGGATTAAAACCAGACCTTCACGCTGAGTTTTTCCAACCCTTTTTTGTATGTTTTATTTTGAGATGGAGTCTTACAAAATTGCTAAGAGTTTGCAGTCCTGCCTCAGCCTCCCAGAGTGCTACCATGCCTGGATAGTTTTAAATAAAAATCCATGCTACATTAGATGGCTTCTTATTGTGGGGCCCGCTGATGGGTGGTCATGGAAAATGTGCTAGCAGGGGTTAGATCCTGAAAGACCATGAGGAACAGAGCCTGGGGAAATTCTCAGAGCAATACTAATAAGCAAGCAGCATAGGAGAAAGTTATCAATTCCAAAAAAAGCAGCAGAATAAGATTGAACCACATGTGAGACTCAAAGCGTCCTGAAACCAGAAGGCTGATGCGGAGTGACACATGAATCAGAATAGGTGAAGGAGATCCAGACCTGGAAACTGATGTTCTGTTGTCTAAAACCTGTCCACAAGCACGCATTCTTTGGTCCTCAGAGTACTGATTTCTTTTAGTCTATTGCCGACATCTAAAAACTGGAAGATTGGACTTTCATATTCAGATTTCAAAACTTCTCTTTAAAAAAAATGGGAAGATTGGCAATCCTGCGACCACATTTCTTGGTAGTGGCTGAGTGGTAGCAGGTGCTGTGAGCAGGGCACATGCTCTCCAGTGTGTAGGACCCTAATACCTTACAGCTCGATAACTTTACTTGTTTGCATATCTGCCTGGACTCTGAAAGTAATCCAGACAACTAATACTATCTGCTGTCTTGCAGGAATTCAGTTTAGAAAGACACAGGTTGCATTTGTGGTGAATCTCATATTGCCTAGAGAACTGATTTAAAGCTCCAACACACAGATGGCCTGAAAGACAAGCCATTAGGATATTTCCTCAGATACAAAGCAGTTGCTAAGTAGAATGCATGAGCATGTTCCGGGGAGCAGTACCCATCACTGAGGTGTAGTGAAGTAGGTTAGTTAGGATGTGGAAGACACCAAGCCAGGCAAGAATGAAGGTCTGCAAACTGTGTCATTACTAGTAAAATGATATCAACAGTTGTCATTAAAGTTGCGCTGTAGAGATCATTGTAGAGTGATGCATGAAATGTATTCCAACACAGGTTTGGTTATTTTCAACTAGTTCTTCTTATAAAACTTGGATAAAAAACATTTTAGGTTTGATGAAGTAACCAAATGAAGTAGGTGCTGGGTTAAACAGACTAGGAAACAACTCCCTCATCAGTGGGGGGTCTTGGCATCCAGGCAATAAAATAGAATCGGCAAACAAACATAAAAGTTGTTTTTTGAAAGTCTGTTTACTCATGGAATTGATGCAGAAACGGGGCACTGATGGGAAGAAGCATCTCAACGTTCCTATGGATAGAAGTGCAAGAAACTTTGGGGGTCTAAGAATATGGGACTCCCCCAAATTTCATAAGGGTATCAAACTTGAATAGATGAGACTAACCATTTCTAGCTGTTGCATCATTCTGTATAAGATCCTAATTCCAGGAAAGGGAGTGACCTCTTAGCAGAGCTAGGGTCAAGGAAAGCTGGATTATACCTTAACACATAAGTGCTATAAAGTGAAAATGGTAAGACAGCGCCAGAGATTTAGCTCAGTGGTGCTGCACCTGCCTGGCAAGTACAAGGTCCTGAGTTTGATTCCCAGTACAACAAAACAAAACAAAAAAACCCAAAATGCGAAGACATTGATTGTTAATTATAACTCTATGTTTTCAATGCAAAAATCAGTGTCTCATACAAAGCAGGTGCTCAAAGAAGATTTATGGAGTGACTCAATGAAGGAACGATGAAATAATTTAAATCTTTGATGAGGGTAAGACAGAGCACCTGGAAAAAATAGTTCCAAAGACCCAATGTCAAAAAGAATTGACAATTTTTCAAAAGAAAATCAGAGAGATGGCACCCAAAGGGTATGGAATGGATGCTAGGTAGCCAGTGGAGTGGAGTATATAGAGAGGTGCTTAGGATTTCCCACCAAGGCTTCCGTAACAAACACGGAAAGCTTTAAGTCTTCCTCATAGTCTTTCACACTTCAACATCATAAGTAGGAACCAGGGTCAGTTGCGTCTAAATCCGTCTTTTTTTCTTGCACAAACAGTCGTTACTGCGTTTGAGATGCTGCTAACGGGTGACCTGAGGATCCGTCTCCCTCCGTTCTTGTTCTGACGGGGAAGGCCATATGCCAGTGTCAGCCCTGCCCGGGTGAGTTCTCTGCGATGCAGGCACAGTTCCTCCAGGAACATGCCATATGGACAAGAGGCTGTTCCAAGGAGAAGCAAATCTGCACATCCCACTCAAAGGGGGAATGGCAAGAATGGGTGTCAGGGGCCCCCAGATTTCCTGCTCTTTCTCTGAAGTACGTTAGGAAGGAGCACATGAGTCATTTCCAAGGATCTAGGTAAGAAAGCCATCTGGAACATGAAAAATGGTCAAGAAGGCTCTGATCATGACCTGGTGTTGTTGATAATGAAATAATGTTGCTTTCTTAAGGTGACCTGACCCTTCATCGATAGTGTGGCCCAAGCCATTCCTTTTTACAGTTGGTCATGTACAGTTCAGCTCATAGTTATTTTGTCTTGTGAGGTCCTCAAGTGTCTAAAATGTGTGTTTCATTCCCTCGGAGCATGGGCATGCATTGACCTTTGGCACATTCTTTTCAGCAAAAGTGTATCTGCTTTCCAACTTCTGTTTTAATTCTAATTTGGAATAGTATTTGTAGTACTATTTCTATTATTTGAGGTAACAGGGAATTGGGGGTGAACCTTCCTGGAGAAAAAGAGGAAAGAGAATGTCAACAGTCTGGATAAACATAGAGCAGAGAGCTAGGGCTCATGGAGCGAATCTGACTAATATACATTTAAAAAAATCATGTATAGAATTAACCTTCTAAAATGTTATTTTTGAATTCTTCAACCTCAGAAGGCTTTCCCTTAAAATTATTTGTCTTGAAGCTGTGTAAAATCTTATGGTACTGGGCCTGCTTGGCCATCTGGAAGTGAGGCTGAACTGAGTGGTGGCTGTCCTCTTTGGGCAGGCCATGAGTTCTCCAGTTCAGTAGCATAAACTTTGTGTATATAGGAGGTGCTCTGTAGGTATATTTGTGATTCAGAATTTACAACTTTATTCCCATTTGGGTATACCTAGGTCTCAAATTGCAAACAGTCTTTTTCACTGACTCTTCGGATGCAGCTAATGACCATTATGACTTGGGCGCAGACTAGAAAGATGCTGCTGTGTGCTGCTAGGTGTCTAAATGCTTTGGAAACTGTTAATCATAGTTCGATTTTTTTTTTTTTTTTTTTTTTTTTTTGGTACTGGGGATTGAACTCGGGTCCTTGTACTTGCTAAGCAGGTGGTGGAACCACTGAACTAAATCCCTGGCCCAATCATAGTTTGATTTTTATCTTCTTATCTGATTTTTGGTTTTTGAGTGGAGGTTTGGCTTACTCATTTACCTCGTTAAACAATAGACCCAACTGTGAAAGCCCCTGCTAAGTGTTTATGTATAGATGATAAATCTGGAAATACCAAAACATCCTGCCTGGGTTTTACTGCTGCCCTGGATTTTAGTGCCTGCAGTGTAGGCCAAGTTGTGCCAGTCCCTGTCTGGAGTCTGCCCTGTCTACAACTCAAGGGGTCCAGCACCACAGAAGAACCTTCATTTACCTCTGGCCACTCTGCTCCAAATAAGCCTGCTCACAAACTGAGCAAGACTGGCCCTGGTTGTTAGTATTTGGAAGGGGGGAAGACCTTCATTTTAAATATGGCTTGTACTTTCATAGTTTTGAAGTTGTAGTTTTCTCTTTGAATTTATGTCACATATACTGGCATCTATACCACTCATGTGCATGGCCTGTTCTTGGCAGCAAGTTTATTATAATGAAGGACTGACCACAGAATGAAGGCTTCCTAGTAGGGAAGTTAAATTCGTCATGTCCCATTTATACAGTTGGCACTGTACAGATGTGAGGGGCTAGGATGTCTATGGGCTCATATGGAATGATCTCTAGACCTAGTAAAAATGGCAAAGCATGGATTAATGTTTTCTCTGGGCTTCCATTAATTTTATTTTTATTTATTTGTTTATTTGGTACCAGGGATCAAATTTGGGACCTTGTACTTGTGAGGCAGGAGGCAGAACCACTGAGCTAAATCCCTGGACCTGCTTCCATTAATTTTAAAATATGCAGATATTGACTTATTTTTGCATTAGGTGGAATTTTTTAGGAGGTAGATGACAGGGTCAGGGTAGGGACAGAGAGACACGCTCTGGGGCACAGGGGTTGAGAGGTGGACATACTTCTCACACTATAGTCCTCTGTATTGTTTGCTGGTTAGACTATGATTATATTATTTTTTCTAATAGTAAAAATTGAGTTGTGTGGTTGTATGCACCTAATTCTGAGCTTCATTTCTCCTGGTGGCTGCTACGTTCCTTTTAGAAAAATGTCTACATCCCACAGTACAGTGGTTTTTGAAATTTTTAAAATGGATACATAATAATTGCACATTTTATAGGGTGCAGCATATTTCAATACATGTATACAAGTTATAATAATGAAATTGGGATAATTACCATTTCCATTACCTCAAACATAATTTCTTTGTGTAATTCACAATAATTTATTGTGTATTTCAATTTCAATAAATTACTGTGAATTATAGTTTCCCGCTATGCTATGGAACAATAGAAATTATTCCTCCTATCTAACTGTATTTCTGTGTCTATCCCACGATGCAGTTTTTAGGAAGGAATCACCAGGCTGGTAAGGCTGACAGAACCCAGCAGGCTGTCCTGGCCCTGCAGAGAGCTGGTTTTATTTCCTGGGGTCCTGGGTGAGAATAGTGCCGGGTACTATGTGGGTCTTGTTGAGCTTCTCAATAAGTGAGCAAGGAGGATCCAGAACCAGATAGGAGTTCTGTGCCGCTTCCTGCATCCCATCTTGCTGTGACACCTGCACCTTGCCCACCCTGTCCTTTTCCACTGAACCATGTAGTAAACAGGTGCTGTGCTATTTGTTCTCTGTACTGGGGACATTTCACACAATACTCAGCAGAGATAGAACTGTGTCTTAGAGGATTGTGTTCTCTCTTGTGGCCCCCTTGCAGGTCCCTTGATTCACTTCTAAGGAGAGAGCTGGCACAGGGCAGGGTGAGTGGGACCGAGTTTGAGAGGCCTAGGAAGCACAGGCAAGCGGCTATAGAAGATACTTTGTCCCAGGAGAGCAGGATTCTGGGAAAAGTGAAGCAGAGGTATAGGAGCTTCCCAGAGCCCGAGGCATTCATTCTATGAGCGTTGAGAAGCTCAGAGTAGCCGGGACACAGGTTAGAATGGAGAAGAAACAAAATGAGACTGGAACATTCTGTAAAAGCCGATTAGCAGGAGTACAGGAGATATTTATTAGAATTAATCCTTCCTGGCTAGAACAAGATGAGAGACAGTTATTGCAATACTTTGTAGCCCAAGGTGACAAATACTAAATGAAGGCAGTGACAGAAGAATTTAGGGTTGAAGGTAGATCTGAAAGAGATTTGTGAAGTAATACCAAACATCTTGGTGAGGGACCGAATAAAGAAACAGGAAGGATGTCAGCAATTACTTCGCATGTCAGGGGAGGGCTGAATGGCACCTTAGGTCCAAGAGGTAAAGTACAGAGCTGTGAGTAGTTTCCCCTTGAAGATTTGGTGTTCCCTTTACCCACACTGAGAATTGTCTGTGAATGAAGCTCTCTGATTGCATTTACATGACTGAATGTGAATGAGGTCCTCCTGGTGGCCTGGTCCAAGGCACTATGGGAGATACCAAGGTCAAGGGAAGCTCAGAAGTGCAATAGTGTATATCTCTCTCCCTCTCTTCCAGCAGAACAGCCAAGGTCCTTTCCAAAGAACAATGAAAGCATCAATAAAAATTAAAAATAAATAACACTATTGTCCTTTGGAGATTGACCTCAAGGCCGGCCACGTCAGTAATTTTCCACATACATCAGTACAATGTCCTCTCTACACAAATGGCAAGAACTTGGGGATCTCCCAGAAAAGATTGGAAGGAGATGACTAAATGAAGAACAGAGTCATTAATCAAAGAATGCAAAAGACTAGTAAGCATCACAGTTGCTGAGTGCGAAATTCTTTCATCTGGCTGCAAGCGGCTGAGACCCCAGGGGAAGAGGTGAACCTCTGGAATTGCTTGGAGGGGTGAAGTGAGACAATGCAGATCAATGCCCAGTGGTAGACCAGATTGTCTCACCACTGAGAAGGTGCCGGACAGCCCCTGGCTGGGTTTCTTGCCCCGTTGGGATGTAGCTATCCCCCTGTCTCAGGCAGGGCAATTCTTCCTTTTGACAGTTCCCAGGAACCTGCTGGGTTTGGAGGCTGCTTTCCTTTGCCTCAAGCAGGATCTAACAAGCTGGGGAGGTTTTTGGCTCTGATGCTTTTTCTGCAACTCTTTTCTTGTCTAGGAGCCAGCAAGCCCTCTCCTTCTAGGATTCCAAGCTGTGCCTTCCCTGAAGGCTGATGTCATGGTTCTAAGCCCCCAAATAGGAGACTCACTTTTTGATAAGATGTCTAGGGTTGTCAGTCAGTGTATTCACCTCACTGACTCCTCTTTTTCTTCTTCTAAAAGTCCTACAAGTACTTTGAAATGTCATTCCTCAGGAGGATCTTTCCTTTCCTCCTTTTTTGTTGTCTCTTCACTCTCTCCTTACAAACCCCATTAAATTGCATAGTTTAGCTCTGTGGAAGACTGCAGAGCACTCTTAGCCAGGATCAATTTCTTGCCCGAATTCTGATCCAGCAATTGTTTCTTTCTCAATTGACTGATTGACTCATTCATAAAATGTTTACTGACCGTCTAGGCTGTTAGACACTGCCCTGTGCACTGTGCAAATGAACAAGATAGAATTGGCTCCTGCTTCCCTGAGCCTCCACCCCAGCTCTCCTGTCCCACCTGTCCTGTAGGTTAGGTTTTCAGATTTACCCATGTCTCACATCCACACCACATAACCTGGCAGGCTTCCGCGAGGGCATCCTTGCCTCTGGGCTGCTCAGTAGCACGCCTCTCGGCCTCGTCATCCCCATTCTACTCTGTGCCCCGTTGCCACGGTTTGTTGTCCTTTATGGGCATTTTCCTATCTTCTTCTATATGAGAAAATGAAAAGTAGAGAAAAGACACTATATGTTTTAAGACCTCCTGTTTTTTTAGGTGCAAATAATAATCTTCCTTGTTAATAATAATCTGTCCTTTTTTAAAAAAAGGTAAGCATGGGTCTTTCAAAAAGTGTTACCACCTTGGTTGCTTACTTGTTTACATACTCCTGTAGGCATCTGGATTTTTGATATCTAGATTAGGTCAATAAATAGAACAGAGAGCCCTTCTCACCTACCAGCAGCCCAGTTTAACAGAACCTGGAAATGCTAGATGGGTAGAGGAACATTTACATGTAGAGGAATGTAGGCAGGAGAAGGAGGCTGTGGATTATATGTTGACAGTTTTCTGCACTCTAGATGCAACTTTCAGTGTCTTCTGTGTAGTAACAAATAAACAAACAAAAAACAAACAAACAAGAAAATCCTTCCTAAAAGAAACTGCCAGCTGTTAAACTGTTTTAGGTGTTATTTGAATTTAACTAAAAATGGCTCCTTGGGCAGCTACCTGACAGCTGACAGCTTTTACAACATGTTTTCTGATATAAACTGCTTTACAAAGAGCTTATATCTTTTTACTACCAAGCATTACATTCTGAACAGAAACTTAATAAGATTTTCAGCAGAGATTTTAAGAGGTTCCATCATAGGACTTAACAACAACTGTGATCTATTAGTTTTAGTGCAAGAGTAAAGACCTAAGAGAAATAACATTTTCAGTTTGACTTTATTGCCCCCTAAGTTGTGTTCAAGTTCAATGAAAGTTAGAAATTGGTACTGGAAAGAGCAAGGACTTTGGATACAAACTTGGGTTGAATTTCACTATGACTTATGAGCTGTTGTTCTTTGGGCAAGTTGCCTGACTAATTTATGTTTCAGTTTTTTCATCTATTGAAAGAAGTACTCTTTTTTTTCCCATTAACTTTATTGGTTGATTTTAGGTATACATTATGATCACATTGATCATTGAGAATTTGTACCTGTACGTGTACATGATATATCTTGATTCTTGTTTTTTCCCCTTTCATCTTCCTTTCCCTCAACCTCTCTACCCCTCTCTACTTACAAAAACTTTGTTTCCATTAATTTTTTCTTTTCCCATGTTTTTTACTTCCCTTCTTTATCCCCCGCCCACACTTCCCCTTCTCCTTTGGACCTTTTCTTCCTATTTCACATTACATTATACATTTTTGACCTCATACACTTTCAGTTTTTCACACCAGAGAAACAATTTGGTATTTACACAAGTGTGTCCTATTTCTTTCACTTAAGAGTATGGACTCAATGTACATCTATATATAGATATATATATCTATATATATCCACATCTTCTTTATCCAGTCACCAGTTGATGGGCATTTGGGCTGTTTCTAAGCTATAGCTATTACAGACTGTGCCTCAATAAACGTGGGTGAGCATATATCACTGTGGTATGATTCTTTTAATTCTTTTGGGAAGATCCCCAGTAGGGAAATAGCTGGGTCAAATGGGACCTCTAATCCTAGTTCTTTGAGGACTCTGTACTGATTTCCACAGTGGTTGCACCAGTCTGCACTCCCGCCAGCAGTGGAGAAGGGTTCCAGAAAGTAGTGATCTTACTATATAAAGTTTTTTACAACAAGGACTTGTGGTACAGAGTCTGATCCACAGGAGGATGCAGCAAATGCTTTGGGTTATATGTGGCAGTAACTCAACTCAGACCACCGTAAACAGGAATGAAATTTCCTGGCTTGCCTGACTAAAGCATTTAAGGGAAAGTTGGCTTCAGCCATAATGGACCCAGGGCTCCAGTGCTATCATCAGGATCCAGTCACTCTTCACCCGCAGGCTTCGCATTCTTCTGTTAGCCTACCTTCTTTGTTGGCCCAGTACACTGGCTGGCTATTTTCCGAAGCAAGCAGAACAGAGAGCGCTGAAAGAATATGGGCTGAGATGTGGGTGCCTCAGTGAGACCCCCTGGGCAGGAAAACCTCATTTGGGCATACAGATCATGCAGAGTTACAGTGGGAGTGGTGTTTGGGGCTGGGTTAAAGACTTTTTATTCTCATCAAAGCTACATTGAGCAGGCAAGGCTGAGATCATAATTTCCAGTTAAGAAATAAGGAAGCTGAGGGTGTGTGTGTGATTTTCTTATTTCTACTGTACCAACTTAGTAAACTTAGTGGCTTAAAACAGCACAAATTCAGCATCTTGCTGTTCTAAAGCTCAGAAGTCTAAAATGAATCTCACTGGCTAAAGTCAAGATGTCAACAGGCCTGCATGCCTTCTAGAGACTAAAGGAGGATCGTTTCCTCATCACTTCCAGTTTCTAAAGGACACCTATGTTATCCCTTGGCTCACAGCCTCTTTTGTATTTTCCAATCAGCAGTATTACCCCTTCCCCCACCTCTGGCCCTCCTGTATCCCTCTTTGCCTTATAGAGACACTGGTGATTATATTTGACTTGCTGCAATAATCCAGTTTGGAATCCAAACTAATTCCCATTTTAAGATCCTAGACCTAATCACTTCTTCCAAGTCCCTTTAACCTTGAAAGTGACATATTTACAGACCCTGAAGATGAAAACATGGATATTTTTGTGGGATTCTTCAGCCTAGCACAGGCTTAAAGAGGTAGAAGCTTCTGGTCCCCCCTTAATAGTTCAGCTGAGACTTGAGCGGAGGTTAATGGTTCTAAATTAAGATAGTTTCAGGTAAGAGTGTTTGCTTTCTTGGAGAACAGCTGTGTGACCTCAGTGAGGCCTTTCTGAGCCTCTGTCTTCATTTATAAAATGAGGATGATGATATAAAAATTAAATGAGACACTGTTTAAAATGGCTATCACAACAGCAGACACAGAGGAACGAAGGCATTCCTATCTTTTCAGTCTTGAATGGGCCCCTTGAACATTGGCTCAGGCAAACCAGGGTCAAAGCCAATGGCACATTGAGGTGGGAAGAGCTCTGGACCCTGAATCAGCCCTATGACCACAACAAACTTAAGGCACTGTTCATAAATAGAAGCAATAGATTCTTTCCTCACAGAAATAAGCAGAAAATGAGAAAATGCCTGTCTCATGGTTGGTGCCTGTATTAGTCACTTTCCTGTCACTGAAACAAAATATCCAACACCTGCAATTTAAGAAGTTTATTTGACTCATGATTTCAGAGGATTCAGTTCATGGTTGGCAGACTGAAAGGCAGAAAGGGCATGGAAGAAGGGCATGGCAGAGCAAAGATGCTCAATCTGTGGCAGCCAGGAGGTAGAGAGAGAAAAAAGGAGCTGGAGGCAAGAATACACCCTTCATAACTCCAGTGACAACCTCCTCCAAACAGGCCTCACTTCCTAACAGCAGGTTCAGCTGTGAATTTATCACTGATTAATCCACTAATGAATAAAGTACCCCATGATCCAATCGCTTCCCCAAAGCCTTACCCCCGACCACATTTTTTTGGGGGGGCATTTTAGATCTAAACCATAACCACACTCTTGATGAGAGAACTCACTGCTTTCTTTTCTTTTTTCTTCCTATTTGATTTCCTTTACCTTTTCTTTATTCCCCTTACTTTCTCCTTTGTCCGACCTTCCTTTCTTCCCTACCTCCTTCCCTTTTTGTTTTCTCTCTTCCTTCCTTTGCCCATACTTGTGATCCCTATTTAAGAGCAACTGACCAATATCAGGAACTTCTGATATCTGCTCTTGGTTGCCCGCTTAAGTGTCAGGGCACCCAGTGCATCAGCTTCTTAGTTATGCAATCTGAATGCTAATGACCTGTCTCACCTACCTGCTTATTCCCTTGCATGAGTACAGGCCAGCACAGCTAGTGACTGAGCAAACAGGATCTTCTCTCCCCACCTCCACCAGACTCCCAGATGAGGACCCAAAGCAGCACCACATTTAAAAACCTCTAATGCCTTTGGGGTGGGTGGGGAGGCTTTGTATAGAGCCCCCGGGGCTCTTCCTCCCTATCAGGGTCCTGTCGATTGAGCTGCCTGATGCCCATGCTGATGCCCTCATTCCCTTTCATGCACTGCTAGTTCTCAGTCTGATACTGAAAGTGCAATATGCTTGCTGGTAATGATGTCTCATTGGAGTGTAAAGATTTTCCCATTTCACTGCTTTACCCTGAATTTAAAGTATTTTAAAATTCACTTACCTCTGAGAGGACCAGTGGCCAAACCCTTGCTGTAAATAACCTTGTGCCTTCTGCAGCATTATCTATGATGTGGGAGACAGGAGAGGTGACTGTTCTGTGTCTCAGTCACCAGCTGGATGGAAATCAGGCACAGAACACTTCGGTCATGAGGCCCGGAGCCTTCTCATGCAGAACACTGGTCATGGTGTGAGGGTGCTCTGATTTTGTTTTTTGTGTCTATTCTAGTAAAGTTTGTCCCAGGTGTTGAATTGGAAAGTTACATAGCTCTTGATTATAAAACCTGAACCTCAAAGCTAGTGAAGACTAACTATAGAAGATACTCAAGCAGGGGTTGATAGGAGTTTGCTCTACCCATTCTTAGCAAATATTTATTGTGTGCCACTGTGCACTATGCACTCTCTTAAGTGCTTATCACGAGTTACTTAATTAAGCTCCTTAACAACTCTGTGAGATTATTGCAAGGCTGTCTAGATAGATAGATCTGTGCAGTGTTTCTGGAACCTTATTGCCGTGTAGTATCGAGGCTATTGCTTAAGACACTCACAGAAAATAAATCAGGAAAAGTTTTCAAGTGTGTTGCACTAGGGGCTTGGATTTACTGATGGACTATAGTTACTGATTCACAATCAGAGTGTGCAGAGGGATGCTGAGATTTCTTGGCCCAAAGTCAGCGTTCATTTAAGAACATGTTCATGGCTGGCCATGTTGTTGCACATCTGTAATCCCAGGACCCTGGAAGGGTGAGTCCAGGAGAATTACAAGTTTCAGTTTAAAGTGGGCAATTTAGCAATCTGGCAAGACCCTGTCTCAAAATTTAAAAAATTTAAAAAGGGCTGGTGGAGAAGCTCAGTGTGAAGGTCCTGGGTTCAGTTCCTAGTACTATAAGACATAAAAAAAAAAAACAAAAACAATTAAAAATATGCTCACTATGGTGACCCTTGCCTCAACCACTTTCTGTGTGAACTCACACAAGCCATTTAATCTATTTAGGCCTCAGTTCTCTTATCCCTAAAATGTGTTTAATAATGACACCTACTTCATAGGGTTGTTTGAGGGTTATGTGAGTTCCTGTAAGTGAAGCTCTTAGAATAGTGCCCAGTACATGGCAAATGCTGTAAAGATATTTATCAACTAAAACCTTCAAAAACTGCTCCACATTTTAGTGGTGATGTTCTTTGCTGCCCTCCATGAGTCTGCGTCAGTGCTGTGATCTGGACAACAAGCAGTAGAAGGTGAAATTCTTCAAAAGCCTTAGCTTACTCCTTTTCCCTGTAATTTCTGAAGGAATGAGTGTAGGAAGGTCATATAGGGTGATAAACTTTTATACGTTTCTCTGGGACTTTCCCAGAGAGTTAGCACTGGAAGTTCCATGTTCCAGGAATTGCCCAGTTTCAGAAAAAGCAGTGATAATTGCTGACATTTGTGTTTTGTGAGGATAAATGTACAATTGGAAACTATTATTTTGCCAGGGTTTCCATCATAAAATGCCACAGACTACAAAAGTGTATCTCCCACCATTCTGGAGGCTGAAGTCCAAGGTTAGAGTGCCAGCAGGGTTGTTTTCTTCTGAGGGCTCTCTCTTTGGCCTGCAGATGGTCACCTTCATGCCATGTCCTCACAGGGCCCTTTCTCTGCTAGCACACATTGCTGGTGTCTCTTCCAAGGGCAGCAGTTGTATTGGATTAGGGAATCCCCTTATAACCTTATTTATCCCTTTAAAATCTCTGTCACCAAATACAGTCACATTGGGGACTAGGACATCAAGACATGAAAACTATTCAATGTACAATGGAGATTATTGGTTCTAACACAAAGGCTTTTCATCCACCCCTTCTATCATCTGGAATTTAAGGCAACCGGAAGTTCTTTCTGCAAGGATATCACATTGCTTCTCTGTCACATCCCTTTGGGTGGCATTTTAACATGCACAGTGATTTTTAATCAGAGGGCAAAAATTGAAACCCTTTACGCTAAAATTAGGCACAAGACAAGGATGTCCACTGTCACACTTCTGTTCAGTGTATTTCTGGAAACATTAGTCACAGCAGTTAGACATGAGAAAGAAACAAAAGCAATAAAGATAGGAAAGGAAGAAGTGAAACTGTCATTATTTGCTGATGATATGATACTCTACATAGAAGACCCAAAGAACTCTGCCAAAAGACTTCTAGACTTAACTGACAGATTTAGTGGAGTAGCTGGATACAAGTCAAAAATCAATAGCCTTCTTGGACACAAATAACAGATTCACCAAGAGTGAAGTTAGGGAAACAATTCCTTTCAAAATAGCATTCAAAAAAATGAAATATCGAGGAATCAATCTAACAAAGGAAACAAAAGTTCTCTACATTGAGAACTAAAACACTCTGAAAAAAGAGATTGAAGAAGATATAAGAAAATGCAAAAACATCTCTTGTTCCTGGATAGGAAGAATCAATGTATGGAAAATGGTCATACTTCCAAAACTGCTATACAGATTCAACACAATCCCTATTGAAATCCCAACAGAATATTTCATAGAACTAGAAAAAACAACACAAAAATCATTTAGAACCAGAAGAGACCTAAAATAGCAAAAACCATTCTAGGCAACAGAGACATGGCAGGGGGTATCACAATCCCCAACTTGAAACTATACTACAAAGCCACTGTGTTAAAAACAGTATGATACTTGCAAAGAAACAGGCCCAAGGACCAGTGGAATAGATTAGAAGATGAAGAAACAACTCCATCTGTACTCAGCTACCTCATCTTTGACAAAGGAACCAACCATCCTCCCTGGAGGAAAGATAGCCTCTTAATTAAATTGTGTTGGAAAACTGGATTTCAACTTTTCAAAGATTAAAACTAGACCCGTGGGTGAAGGGAGGGCAGGGATAAGGGGAAAAAATGAGAATCAAGACTTGTCATGTAGAGGTACAAGATCCCAACAATGAATGTAACTGTACTGTATCCCTAAAATGTACCAATAAACTCAATTAAAGCCAGAAAAATTAAAAAAAAAAAAACTAGACCCGTATCTTTCACCATGCACTAAGCTAAAATCCAAGTGAATTAAAGATCTAAATATTAAAACAAAAACACTAAACTTGCTGGAAGATAAGTTAGGTAGAACTCTTGAAGATATTGGCATAGGAAAAGACTTTATGAACAAACCCTCAGTAGCATGGGAACTAGCATAAAGTATCAACAGTCGGGATCTCATCTTTTTAAAAAGTTTCTGCACTGTCAGAAAAATCACAAGCTGAGCTAAGAGACAACCCATAATGGAGGAAAATTCTTTCCCAGCTGTTCCTCAGACAAAGGTCTACTATCTAGAATATATAAAGAATTTTTAAAAATCAGGTCCCCTAAATATAAATACCCAATTCAAAAATGGGCATCTGAAATGAACAGACATTTTTCAGTCAAAGAAATAAAAGCAGCAAATAATCATATGAAAAAATGTTCAACATCACTGGTCGTTCAAGAGATGCAGATGAAAACAACACTGAGACTCCATCTCACCTCAGTAAGAATGGCTACTATGAAGAAATCAACCAATCACAAATGCTAGAGGGGTTGTGGGGAGATAGGAACTCTTCTTCTTTGCTTGTGGTAGTGCAACCACTGTGGAAATCAATATGGAGGTACCTCAAACAACTAAGATTAGAAGTCCCATTTGACCCAACCATTCCTCTGCTGGGTATCTTCCCAAAAGAATTAAAAGAATCACATCACAGTGATATATGCTCATCCATGTTTATAGTGGCACAGTTTGTAATAGCTAAAATTTGGAAACAGCCCAATTGTCCGTCAACTGGAGACTGGATAAAGAAGATGTGTGTGTGTGTGTGTGTGTGTGTGTGTGTGTGTGTGTGTTTTAATAAAATGGAGTACTACTCATCCATAAACAAGAAGAAACTAGAGATATTTATAACTAAGTGGATGGACATTGAGGCCATACTCAAGTGAAATAAATAAGTTACACATGTGTAAATACCAAATAGTTTCTCTGGTGTGAAAAAGTAAAAGTGTAAATAAGGATCAAAATGTATAATTAATATTGAGTAGTAGGAAGAAAAGTCTAAAAGAATAGAGGAAGTGGGAGGGGTAAGGGAAAGGTAAAAAGGGAAAGAAAAGTATGTGAAAAGGAAAAACATGGAAACAGTGTCTTTGTAAATGGGGAAGGGTGGAGCGGGTGAGGGGAGGGCTGGGGAATGGGAAAAATTAGAACCAAGATAAGTCATGGAACCAAAGATCCCAATGATGAATGTAACTGTGTTGTATATCTAAAATATACCAATAAAGATAAAATGTTATAAAAATAATTTTGATAGTAAGTTCATATTAAGTGTCTTTAATCTTTCTAGAGTAAAAATAAGGTCTTCTACTTCTACCTAGCCCCAAGCCCTGCAACAGCTACCTGCTGCAACCAGAGCAATATTTCAACTCCTCAACTCCTGTAGGCCTTCCTCTGTCTGGCCTCTTCTCTCCCTGATTGATAATGTTGCCCTTCTCTCTGCTGAACCACACCAGTTTCCAATTCTTTCCGTGAAAATGCTGAGCTGGTTCTTCCTCAGAACATTTGCACCTGAGGTTCCTTCTGTTTGTAACTTGCCTGCAATGGTTTAAATTTTGTGTCCCTCCAACAATCATGTCTTATAAATCTAATCCCTATTATGGTGGTATTAAGAGGTGATGGCTTTGGAAGTGATTAGGTCTGCAGGGATCTGTCCACATGAATGGGATTAGTGCCCTTTTAAAGGAGGCCAGAGGGAGCTTACTCCCCCTTTCTACTATGTGAGGACAGCAAGAGGCTGCCGTCTTTAAGGAGAGAGATGGCCTTCATGAGACACTAACTCTGCTAATAATACCTTTACCTTGAATGTCTCAGCCTTCACACTGCAGGTAATACATTTTTACTGTTCTTAAGTTACCTGGTCTGAGGTATTTTCTTATAACAACTTAGACCAAAAGTTCAAACTCTGTTTGCTCACATAATTTTGTGGCTGTCTCTTCATTATTTAGGACTTGACAGAGAGCCACTTTCTTTCCTCCTGAGAGATGCTTTCCTTCTGTATCATAGCTGTATACTCACAACACTGAACCTCTTCCATCTCCTCTAGGTGGTGGGAGATATTTTGTGGGCCTGGTGCTACTAGATAGTAGACACTAGGGATTCCATAGTCAGATCCCTTCTTTCAAAAGGAACTTATATTCGAGGTAGGAAATTATAAATATCCAGGTACTATAATTTCTAATCTAGAGGAAAAGCAGCCTTAAGTAAATATTAATCCTTCTTAAAAATTGCTGGGTTATTGCGTATGGGTTTTAAAAATCCATTTCAGCCAGGTGTGTTGGCACACACTGGTAATCCCAGCACTCTGAGAGCCTGAGTCAGGATTGCCAATTCAAGCCCTGTTTGGGAAACTTAGTGACTTAGAGAAAACTCCTGCTTTAGTGGGAGCAGAGCAGTTGAGGATGTAGTTCAGTGTGAAAGCTCTGGGTCCAATCTATAGTATAGCCACACAAACACAAAAAAATCCATTTCTAAGATCCCACTTGAGTGCATGGCTGGAATGTTATTCTTGGGTTGCATTTTAAACTGGGGTAATTACGCTTAACACTTCCTTTCTCATCATAGATCTCACCCCAGTTTTATTTAGAATAAGTTTTGAGCCATCACCACTTCTTGGTCTAATCTTCAAGCACAGTTTTATTGGTGTAGAAAACAAGGAGAAGGATGACCTTCTAGAACTCTCTCTCTATCTCATAAATTCAAGAGAAGGAGACAAGGAGCATATCTAAAATAGCCATCAAAAGCAGGTTTTATTTCAGCCAAGGAGAAATACAATCAAAGGAAAAAAGTGCTTTGCAGAGAAATAATGTGGATCTCAGCCCCGCTCAGAGGGGCCATGTTTCTGGTGGCTTGCAGCCAGCACTGATGATGAACTCTTGGATTTGCTTAGATGCTTTTGTATGTGCATTTGACTCTGACTCAGCGATTGTGCACTTTTTCTTGTGATGTGGTCTTGAGAAGGAAGGGGGCAGGGGAATCTGTGTGGGTGCAGCAGAAGAGTCCAGTTTTGATAGCACTCTTCTCCTTTTGTGTTTAGCAGTAAGGATGCATCCTTCCACATGTGCAGATAATTTTTTAACAATTGTCAGAGGACTCTTTTTCAGAGGACTGCTGGCTCTCTACTGGATATGAATTTGCTATGGACTGAACTATGTATCCCCAGTACCCGTAATCTGAAACTCTAACCCACAGTGTGATGTTTTTTGGCAGACAAGCTTTTGGGAGATAACTAGGGTTAGATGAGCTGCTGAAGGCTGGGTCCCCGTGATGGGATTGTCCTATACACAATAGACACCAGGGAGTTTGCTGTCACTCTGTCTCTCTGTTGTGTGAATGTACACCAAGAGCATAGCAAGCCAGGAAGGCAGGATGAGAACTAGATAAAAACTCACCATGCTGGGGCCTGATGTCATTCTTTCAGCCTCCAGAGCTATAAGAAAGCAAATGTGTGCTCTTCAAGCCACCTCATCTATGGCATTTTGTTGTGGTAGCCTAAGATGACTAAGACAGAAGTCAAGTCATTGAACACTTCCATACATTAGGCAAATGCTAAGACCTGGGGGCCATGGGGAAAAAATAGGTTTGTTTCTTCAAGGACGTCATAGTTTAGTGTGAAACTGAGAAGTAGATCAGTTTAACCACACAGAAGATTCTCTCAAATGGCCTCAACCTTTTCCCCAAGATTTCTGATTTCATTTTTTTTCTTTCTGTAAAACATAGCATAATGGGTCGAATTGTCTCCTCCCAAAAGATAGGTCCAAGTTCTATACTTTGGTATCTGTGAATGTGATTTTATTTGGAGCTACTGTCTCTGTACATATAATTAAACTATAGATCTCAAGATAAGATCATACTGGATTTAGTGTCGACACTAAATCCAGTGTCTGGTATCCTTACAAGAGAAAGGACAGGAGGATGGGGAGACACAGACAATGGAGGGCCAGGCCATGTGAAGATACAAATAGAGATTGGAATGTATAATCAATAAGCCAAGCAACACTGCCGAGCCAAAGAAGTTAAACAGACATAGAAGATGTTCTTTCTGAAAGCCTCTTAAAAGAACCAATGCTGCCAACACTTTGGTTTTATACTTTTAAAACTGCAAACTGTGGCACAATAATTTTCTGTTATTTAAAGCACCAGCCCTGAAGTACTTTGTTATAGCAGCTGTAGCGCACACAGCAATCAGTGACCTTGTTCTGTGGACTCTCAGAGCTCTTCTGGGTGTGCTACCATCTGGAGTCTTTGTGCATTTCTCTTCCCAACAGGTTGGATTCTATGTTTAGTATGTTAGCCATCGCAGGGAGAAAATACCCTGACATAAATCATCTTTAAGGACAAGAAGTGTTTTGGCTCATGGCTTCAGTTCATAAGTGGCCAGCTCCATTGCTTTAGGCCTGGGGCAGGGCAGGAACATTGTGGCAGACTGGGGTGGTAGAGGAAAGCTACTTACCTCCTGGGGCCAGAAATCAGGGAGAGAACAAGAAAGGAAGGGTGGGGCCTCAACACACTCTCCAAAGTCACACCTTGAGGGCTCTCTTTCCTCCAGCTAAATCCTGTCTCACCATGAATTCATCAATGGATTAATCCAATGATGGGGTTAGTGCACTCGTGGTCCAGTACTCTCAAACCATGACATTTTATAAAAGTCATTGTTTTTCTTCCTAATGTAATGAGGCTTAGCTGCAATGATTTCCCTTATAATTTCACTAATATCTTCTAACAAAATATAAATATAGAAAAGGAAGAAACTAAATTGATAAAGGTGAAGTGACTAAAATAATTTTCTACTGAAGCCTGGGTGGCATGACAAACATTATATAGTGTAATTTAAAAAAAATCCAGTTCTATAATATTCTGCTTCTAGATTGTTTTTCACTATCTTTAAATTCCCAAAGGTCATCCATGGATAGACAGTGCCTTATGAATGTGCTTTATGCCTTATGAATGAATGATTGAAATATCAGTCTGACTGTACACACAAAGAAAAGACTGATTAATTAATTGATTGGTACTAGGAATTGGACCCAGAGCCTCACACATGTGTTAAGCAAGACCTATACCACTGAGCTACATACCCAGCCCAAAGAAAAGTTTCTTTTGACCTACATCAAAATATTGGTGATTAAATAAACATTTTCTGATTAAGTTAAAATAAAATGTCTAAGACACATCTTTTGTGATATTGACTTTTTCAATTAATCTGTTATTGGTTCCAACTCTGTCAAGTAGGTACTGTTATAATTGTTGTAATAATAGTAGAAAATGCTAGGTAAATCATAGTTAATGCTTATTATGTGCCAGGCACGATTCTAAGTGTATTTTATGTTTTTGCTCACTTAATATAGCAGCTCTCTGAGATAGGCAGGATGATGTCCGCATTTTACTACCTAACAGCTGGGTTGTGGAACAGGGCATGGGGAGACCTCCCCAGGGGAACATCCACGGATCTCTTTGGGATTTGAGAAATTCTAGGCAGTATGGTGCAGGGAATCCTCGTCCATGGTTTTTATAAGTTGAAGAATTCCCTCATATACACTTACAATGACTTGAATAGAAAGGGTAGCTTGTATTCCTGAAACCCAGGCATAAAATAACACTTACCAACCACTGCCATTTACAGCCCTTTCTTTTCTGATGACTACAGCAAGTTAGAGTTGTCTAGAGTCACTTGTCACCAATCCTATGAAGTCTCAGAAATGTAAATAGCATGAACTGGTCATGGTTATGGATATTGCTGAGTTCATACAGTGAAATACACTTGTCAAGGAGAAGGAGGAGCAGGGTGCAGCTTGCCTACCTGGGTTAAAGTCTGAATCCTGACTCTACTAATCTATGACCATGGCTAACCACCTTCACCTCTGTGTACCTCATATCATGGGGAAAGTAATGGTGCTTATTGCCTATGTTGTTGGAAGGAATAAACGAGTTGATACATTGAGAGAGTGGAACAGTGCCAGGCAGTTGATATGTGCTTCAGAAACACTACTGATCAGTATCCAGTGATTCATTCATTCACTAACCCATCCTGCAGCAGTTCGCTGAGCACCACTAGGTGAGCACTGTGCATCTGTCTCAATTTACATTCGTGTTTTTTGTTGTTGTTGGATACTTCATTGGATTTTACCTTGTATCTGAGGTACCTGCCGAAGTCCTCACAAAGTGACCTTTTTCTAAAGCAAATTCTGATGTTCATAATGATCCAGGAAGTCAAAGGGAGAAGAAATTTTCAATGTTTGTAAAAGTATTTTTCTTACATTATTGGAAAAAATAGAAAATTCCTGAAAAGTAGAAAAGAAAAAATCATGCACAATTTTACCATTCATGCATGGTGACTATTTACATTTTAATGACTTTTCTTCAAGGCTTTTTATGCAGAGTTTTTTTTACATAATTATATCCATTCTCTATATGCAATTTTTATCTTGCTTTTTTTTAGCTACCATTATATCATAAGCATTTTCTACATTATACAGTCTCTGTGAACATTGCATTTTACGACTCCATAATGTTCCATGCAAGGATTATGGCATGGCTTATTTAACCAAACATTTAAATTAAAAATTTTTGCTTCTTAGTACTTAACACTGTTGCAATGTTCATCTTGTTGCATAAACTTACCTCTGTCCCACTTCAGCCCATGAGCAACAGCTTGGCTTATTTCTCTAAGCTGTCTATTCCAGTGTGTGATTAGCAGGTCAGAGGACATGCCCACTGAAGGCTTTGATGCACATTAACTGTCTTTAAAAGCTTATGCCTGTGTGCACTCTGATCTGCAAAGTAAGGAAATACCTGTTTGGCCACACTTTGGTTAATATGCCCACTATCACTTAAAAAGACTAGCTAATTTGAAAGGCATTTAATTTTATTGTTTCTGTTTGCACAGTTTTGATTAATAAGGATATCTAAACATTTTTCCATGTTTATCAAACAATAGCTGTTCTGCTTTGTGGAAAGGTCCTTTAGGTCCTTTCTCTGTCTATTGTCTTTTGTCTTTCTTGAAGATTTGTATTAATTCAGACATATAAATACACGATCCTTTTTTGTTATAGTTGCTTCCAAGTGTGTTTCCTTGTTTGTTGATTTCCTTTTAAGTTTGATTAAGATTTCCATACACAGAAGATGTAGGTTTTTTATAATCACATCTGCCCATCTTTTTCCTTTGTGGTATTTTAAAAAATCTTTTCTCAATCTGGGCATTTCTTCTCTCCAAAAGATTGATAAATATTCATTTCTATTTTTTCATCATTTGTTTATGCTTTGATTTAACAAAAATAACTCTTTGATCTGTCCAAAAATTTTTTGGTACCTAACATTCAAGTGAGTTTTTCTATGGCTAATTATCCCAAGATAGTTTATTCAGAAACCTTATTTTTCTCTCTTATTATCATATATTTAAATATTTATATGTAATGAGATATGGTCTGAGCTATTGGCTATGTTTTGTTTGATTAATGTACCAAACTGTTTAAATCCCTGTATTTTCAAAGACCATTTAAACATCTATTCATTGGAGTCCTTGGGTAGATTGAGTTTGGGAGATTCAACTCTTTGAAATGAATGTCTTTTCCCTTTCTACTGTACTCACAGGAAGAAACCAAATCAAAGATGAGCAACAGCGACATTGACATTAGCACAAAGAAAAGTAATCAAGCCACCCTAGTGAGCCTCATATCCTGCTACTTTGATTTTTTTGAGTTTTTTTTTTTCAATTTATGGTGCTGTGGATTGAACTCAGGGCCTCATACATGACAAGTAAATGATCTTTGATGCTTAAACATGATTTTGTGTCCAGCTTTTTCTTCTGCAGTCTACCCTACCCTCTACTCTTGCTATATCCTTTTGGGAATGGGAGTTTCTTACAAATGATGCTCTTTCCAAAGGTGGATTTTATTCTTATCTCCCTTACATTTACTCATTGTAGACTCATGGGGAAGGGAGGTTTGTCCCTTTACTAACATTTCTTTTGCCTCTATTTGAGTTCCCTCCCTTTTCCCCAACCTGACAAAACACATAGTTACTGGGAGTAGCCACTGCTTTCTTTCTCAGATTTCATTTCTTCTTGATGTGAAGCAGATGCACCTCCCAAGGTCAAAATCCGATACTTCAGTCCTTTGAATACATTCTTATCTACTTCCTTCCAGACCTCATGATTTTCAGCGTTTTGTTACTTCCAATCTTGCCTATGCAATCTCAGGTCCTTTGCTACACACTGGGGTACTGGGAAGAGCTAAATTAGGATATAAAATCCCTCCTAGAGAGGGAGACCAGGGAGATGTTACAAAAGCTTTCCAGGCTTTCTTTGTGTAACACCAGGTGGCCAGGAAGCAAAAAGAACAGCATTCAATACATCCACTGTCCAGAAAGCTCAGGCAGGACCCTCTACCATCAGGACAACAGATCATGGGAAGTTAATAGTTCATCATATATGCAAGGCAGCTCAGACATGTCATCCTCTCATCTAGGTGCAGAAGCTACTCTTCTTTGTTTATTGTTTTGAAGGTTTAGAGTCCAGATTTTAAAAGGAGATACCTTTTAAAATTGATCAAACAAAATCCGTGAAGAATTTGAATGGATTATATCCTCATTTAGTAGTAGCAGCAAAGATCCTACATGTAATAAATACCTTGGAGGGAATTTGTCCATTAATTTTTTTCATTCATTAATTTAAGTAACAGACACTTATCAAGCTCCTGATGATGAGCTTTGTTCTCATTCTGAGAATTTGATATCTGCATCAGTCAGCTTTCCCATTATTGAGATGTATTATGCAACACTGGCAGCTTAAAAGAGGAGAGATTTTATTTGGCTCATAGTTTTAGGAGATTCAGCCCATGGTTGGCTGTCTCCAAGGCAGAAACATGAAGGTAGAAGGGCATGGTGGGGTGAATCAGCTTAATTCATGGCAGCCCAGAAGCAGAGCAAGGGAACAGTATAGAGGGAAAGGGGCTAGATATAGGACCCAAAGTCACACCTCCATGTCCTGTGCAGACTGTCCCAGAAGTGTGCTCTATCAGTCCCATTGGTACTTCCCAAGCCATTCAGGTTGACATGAGTATGCTTACCCATCAAAGGATCCAGTGGTGAAATCAACCCAGACTAGTGGGGGAGGCATTCTAGCCAACCCAAATGGAAGAGATAGGTAACAAACACAAGGTACTATTTCTCATTTTATATTTTATTTTTCTACTGTCTGCATTAATGCTTATAAATTAAATGTGGAAATCAATTCTAGTTGTGGTTAATCAATAATTAGTGGAGATACATTCCACACAGGCAACACTGTGGGAAGCTATGTAGTGATTGTGTACTGTGGCTCTTTTATAAATATGTTTCTACTCCTCACTGCCTTTTAAGAAGAAATGGCTTCACACCCACTGAGAATTTGTATTTGAGGTATTTTGCTAATAAAACAACCAAATGACAGATAACTGGGCAGCAGTTTTCCCCACATGAGATCAGAGAAATTGGAGGCTACCATGGGGATGACAGAATCTTTGCCTATAGATCTACCTAATATGTGAGCTTTTCTGAAAATAGAGAAAATATCTTATTTTTTCCCCTATGAGAGGACACACACATACACACACACACACACACACACAACACACAGAACATTTTAACAAGGAGTTTTCAAGATTAGTTAGTTACAATCTCTTTGTTTCCTTTATCAGTACATTTTATGTATATAATACAATTACATTCATCATTGGGATCTAGTACCTTTACATGACGTATCTTGGTTCTTATTTTTTCCCCCTTCCCCTGGCCTCCCTTCACCCATTCCACCCTTTCCTGTTTACAAAGACTTTGTTTCCATTTTTTTTCCTTTTCTCGTTTTCTTTTACCTTCTTACCTTTCCCCCACCCCTCCCACTTCCCCTACACCTTTAGACCCTTTTTCCTATTACATAATATGAATTATAAATTTTGATTCTTGTTTACACTAGTTACAATCTCTTGAACCCTTTTCAAAGATTTTAATTATTTTTAACCAAGTTGTAAAAACATATAAATTGTGTGTATTAATATGGTACCAGGTAATGTTCAGTATCTGTATGCATTGCAGAATGTTTCAGTCAGGTTAAATATATCTATTTCCTCAAACATTTAACATTTATTTCACATTGAAAATTTTCAAAATTCTTTCTTTTGACTTTTTCAATGTACACTACACTATTGTTATGTATAGTTACCACGCTGTGCAATGATATCGCAGAGTTCCTTTTTTTTTGGCTTTTATTTTTTATTAGCACATGTTTGTAGTTCGTAATGTTTACATTCCTTGTGGGAGTTGGTACATGTACACGACACATGTTTATTCTATTTTTCATCCCTTTTTCTTCTTTTCTCTCCTCTCCTTCTCCCTCCCTCCAACTCTTGACTCCTTTCCTTTTTATAAAAGTTTTATCTCCCCCTTTTCCTATTATCTATTTTTTATTTTGCTCTTTACTTCTGCTGGAGTTTCTTATATAAGAGAACCCATCTGATATTTAAGCTTTTGTGTCTAATTTATTTCACTTAGCATTATGGTCTCAAGGTGCATGTAACTTAGCAATCCCTGATCAACATAACATTTCCTACATTTCCCTCCATCCCTTTCCACTTTCGCTGGTCTCTGACAACCACCATTCTGCAATAGGTTTGTGATCTGTGCTTTTAGGTTCTGTGTATGAGTGTGATCATGCAGTACTTATCTTTTGTGCCTGATTTATTTTATTTAATATGATGATCTATTCATCATATTAAACAGTCCTATTCATGTTTTTTGCAAATGAAATGATTTCATTCTTTTTATGGTTGAATAGTATTCATATACTGTAACGCCTCCATTCACAAATGCTTCTGTTTGCAAACAATTCAGTTCACAAACAAAAATGTTTGGCAAAGGTTTGCTTCTGTTCACAAGCTCTGCACCAGGTGACAAACATGAGCATGGCCATCTTCTCCCACATCGTAAAACAAATGAAGTCCATAAAATGAGGTACCACTGTACATCATGTGTTTATATATTATATATTTTATATGCTATACATGTTTTGCATGTCATCAGTTAGTACACAGGTTTCAATTTCTTGACTATCATCAATAGCGCTGCAATGAACATGGCAATGCCGATGTCTTTTTCAGTATAATGTTTCCATTTCCTCTGAATACAATCTCTTCACTTCTTAGTTTTGGTAAGTCTCTATCTAACCATCACCTATTGTTGGCCTTGCACAGTGTTTGCCATGTAGTAGGTATTAAATGAATTCTTTTTTAAAAAATGAGGCATTTGATGATGAGGTTCTGGAGATGGTGCCATTAGCCTGCATGAAATCATGGTTTAAGATGGTAGGCAGTTCTGTGAATAGCAAACTCTAAGAAGTAATTGCATTGTTATATTCTAGGCATCATAGCAAACCCTCCATGTGTTCCACCTCAGTTAGCTCTCATAACATTCATGTGTAGTAGGTACTGCTTCTCTGTTCAAAGTGAGGACACAGTTTCTGACAGACAGGTTCACAAAGTTGTGGTGGTTGTGATTTTTTTCATTAAGTTTATTGGTACATTTTAGGTATACAGTACAGCTACATTCATTATTGGGGTCTTTTGCCTGCATCTTGGTTCTTATTTTTTCCCCATTCCCCTGCCCTCCCTTCACCCTCTCCACTCTTCCCTATTTACAAAGACTTTGTTTCCATTCTTTCCTTTTCTCATATTTTTTTCTTTTCCCTTCTTTCCTTTCCCATACTCATCCCACTTCCCCTACTCTTTTAGCCCTTGGTAGCTGTGCTTTGAACCCAGATTTTTGTGATTCAAGTGTGAACTGTTCCCAGCTGTGTGGTTTCCCTTGCTGAACGTGCTGCTTGCAAGTGTGAAGAGGAGAAGGGTAGAGAAGACACTTGTTTCTCTGTGCAGAAAGGCTTGGAAGTCATCCACAGGGGACACACTGTTTCACATGGCACCATGGTTTCCAGAGTGAGAGAGCTGGGTGATTCCACAAATCATATATTGATACAAAAACATGGAAACCTAAGCACGATACCATATTATTTTCCTGTAGCTTTAGTTGTGACTCACTGACTCCATCCTGTTTTCTAAGAATTCACCCATCAATCTCTTGCTTGACATGAGAACTTTCCCTCTAGCCTCAGTAAGAATGGTTGGATAAGTGTGTGTGAAGCTAGGGTGAGGATTAATGGCAATGTCTTTTAAATATTATTTAATTCAAACATTCACTGTACTTTTTAGTCATTCCATATACATACTTGAAGACATTGCCTCACTAGACCATTTCATGCTCTCCAAAATCCTGAAATTTCTTGTCTCAATGCTAATTTTTACTACTTGCAGAAATGTCTTCGTATGCTTGTCCTCCAAAGAGCAGAATGATGCTGTGTGCTGGTCTGTGCTGAGGGCTGATGAGGGGCAGCGCCTGAGCGGGTATGTGGATGCAGCTCAGGCATGCAGGCCAGGGTGTCCACATGCTTGCACATGAGGCTGCTGCGTGGGAAAAGCTGGGCGTGTGCCATCCACCAGGAGCCAGCTATCTCCCTGCATGGAGCATGATATGAAAATTCTGGCCTTCTGGGTTGCTGTGAAGGTTTACGTTAGGAGAAAAACATTTCCTCTACCCACTTAGGTTCACATGGTTAGGGGCCCATGAATTAACTGACACAGACGGGGTGGCAGGCACAAAGATAAAGTTTATTTGGATGTATATGCAGGAATGACTCAGTCTCCTGGTAGTCAGAGGCAATGTTTATATACCAACTTAGCAAAACAAGCGAGGAGGTTCAGAGCTTCCATGGGGAAGCGTGGAATTTTCTCTGGAATTTTTGATGCTAAGTGGCAGCTGAACTCACATTTCCCAGTGCTAAGGGTTAGTCTTCTCCCAAACTGGAAACTCCTCAGAGAGGAGGCTGATGGCAGCTCTGCATTTGGGAGGCTGTGCTTATATTCAGGTGATGTTTCTGTGGCTTATGTTTTCAGTTTAAAGGTAATTTTCATGCCACTTCAATGAGCTGTTAATCCCTTCATAGATTTATCAAGGAAGGAGAATGGAACATATTTTATTTAAGACTCAATAACTTGATTTTCATTTTATAACTATTTAGATGCATGGGATATGGTGCTCCACTTTTACACTCACCCAAGGCCTTGCAAACGTTAGAGGTGGGCTTGATGATTATACTGTTATCTTTTATGATTGGGGCGAATCAGGGTAAAGTGTTTTATGGTGTGTGTCTTGCCAACATGATGATGCTAATACTGGGCACAGTTATAAGACACCAGGTAGTTCCAGGGCATAAACTGCTAGATACTGGATGCTTCTCTCAGTTTATCCAGGAGCTACCTCCTGGTAGTTCACAGGACAGGGAAAAGATTTAGTGGCTTGTATACATAGAAAGTGCCACATATCAACGGAGCAGGCAGATCTACCCAGGCCAGACTATACCACAAATTTCTAGCCTAAAACAGGCATTATACTAAGCTCAGCATCTTCATATATAAATCATGTGACTTGTGTTTTATGATGTATTATAAGGTGGCAGATCACTCCTCTTTCCTCACTCTATCTCTTGGAAATAGCCCATATACACATCATATATGCTGGTGACTTTGCTTTTATTAAGAGATTATATTAGTTATATATGGCTGCATAAAAATCACCCCAAATTTACTGCCTTAGAATAACATCATTAGAATAAATAAAATGTGGTGTAAATAGAAAAGGGGCGGACACGAATGAGCATGGAGGATATTATTTTAAGTGAAGTGAGGCAGACCCTGAAAGGACTGCATCACACGATCTTATTTGTGAAATATTAAAATGTCAAACCATAGAAACAGAAAGGAAATTGGTGCATACCAGAGAGTCGGTCGTGGGGTGATTGGGGAGATGTTGGTGAAAGGAAGCAAATTTTCATTTTGGCTGAGCAATAAGTTCAAGAGGTCTGTTCTACATCATGATGACCATGGTTGATAACAATGTATTATGCATTTGAAAGTTGCTGAGACAGTAGGTTTTAAGTATGTTCACCACACACATGCAAGCACACACACTCACACATACATACATAAAAAGTAAATATATAAGGTAATGCATATGTAAAATAGAAGGATTTAGACATTCCACAATGAATACGTATATCAAAACATGGTTTACACTATAAATAATGAGTAAATCAAAATTTTTCTTGTGAAGTAAAAAATGATTAAAGACATAAAGAACAAAACAAAAATTACATTTATTATATAACACTTTCTGTGGGTCAGGAATTTTGGTGTGGTTCTTGGCCCGGTCATGCCAGCCATGGCTGAGCGAGGAAAGGTCCTTTCTGAGCTCACTCACAGGGCTGTTGGGGGATTCGCAGCATTTACACTCCTGGGGTGAAGTCCTCAGGTCTTTAGGGGCTGCTGCCTGGAGACTCCCCTCAGTTTCTCCCCATGATCTTCCATAGGGCAGCTCCCAACATGGCAGTTTGTGTCACCAGGCATCGAAATGAGCAGAGCCAGAGAGAGAGAAAGTATAAGTAAGACAGAAGTCACCATCTTTGATAACCCAATCTTAGAAATGACTGTGTTATGCAGAATTCCAAGATATTCCCCTTTTGTACATTTCCTACATTCTCCTGAAACTGTCGTTTCCATGATTATGTTATATTATATGGTCAAAGGGATTTTCCAAATGTAATTAATGTCACAGCTGATCTGCAAATAGGAAGATTATCCAGGCAGAAATGACTTCATCACATGAGCCCTTTAGAAGTCTCCCTGCTCCTACAGATTTGAGTTTGGATCGTGAGGTCAGAGGCAGGGAAGCTGGAGATTCAAGGTCTGAGAAGGATTTGATACACTCTGTTGATTTGTGGATGGAGGGTGCCAGGCAGCCAGTATTAAAGGTGGCTTCTGTTCCTGAGAGTGTCCTTAAGATGCCCACCATCAGGGAAACAGGAACTGAATTCTGCCAACAAGAAGAATGAACATGGAAGTGCATTCCCCTCCCTTCTCCAGAGCCTCTGGATAGAACTCAGGTTGTCTGACACCTTGATTGTAGGTTTGTGATACTTCAAGCAGAGAACCCAGCTAACCTTAGCTGGAGCTCTTGGCCTTGGAGTAGTGAGATGATATACTTGTATTGTTTTAAATTGCTACATTTTTAGTCATTTTTATGCAATTATATGAATGAAATTGCACCCTTCAAATTCATATGTTGAAACCCTAACTGTATTGTGTTTGGAGATAGGGCCTATAGAGATGTAATTAAGATTAAATAATGTCATAATGGGGAGGCCCTCATCAGACAGAATTAGTGTCCTTTGTAGAAAACACAAAAGAGCTCTGTCTCCCACCCTATGTGCCCACACACCAAGGAAAAGCCAGGCAGAGAGCTCTCAGCAGACCCCCGATTAGCCATAATATTGATCTTTGACTTTTATTTTCCATTAATCTGAAAAAATTAATTTCTGGTGTTTAAACCATGCTGTGTATCGTTTTGTGCTCTTGTAGCCCAAGCTGACTGATGCATGCAGCAATGGAAAACTAGAAGAGAGGCATCCCATGAATTTCACGATGTTTTTCTTATTAAAATTTCAGTCTACTCTCAAACAAAAGGTTATACAAGGGCATGACCCCAGGAAATGAAAACCACCTGAGACCATCTTACAAGTCTGCCCACCACAGTTGTGTTTAACAAAAACATCATTTCACAAGTATATCAAACATTAAGTAGGTAAACTATGGACACTGAGAATTTTGAGAGTAATTCTAATCTGCAGAAACAAGTACTTGACTTTCAGTTGTGGATTATTCCATTTTCAGAGTAAGCATGGGGAACTTCTTTGTTCAGCTGTTGACAGTGTGGCCCATAGTAGGTTCAACTATTCCTAGGTATATGGCCCTGAGCAAATAACTTATCAACCATGAACCCTTACTTTCCTACAAATAAGATGGGTATAAGAATACTTTATCGAGAGTCTTACTAAAAGGATCAGATGAACCAGAGGTGGTATTACACACCTGTAACCCCAGCACTCTGGGAGGCTGAGGCAAGAGGATTGCAAGTTGGAGTCCAGCCTGTGAAACTGAGCAACTTAGCCGGACTCTGTTTGAAAATGAAAACTTGAAAAGAGTTAGAGATATAGTTTCATGTAATGGCCTGGGTTCAATTCCCTGTACTGAAAATAAAAAAGGATGAAGTGTATTTGTGCATATAAGGATCAAAG
Organism: Fukomys damarensis; assembly: GCF_012274545.1. Lineage (NCBI taxonomy): Eukaryota > Metazoa > Chordata > Mammalia > Rodentia > Bathyergidae > Fukomys > Fukomys damarensis. The sequence goes on along the minus strand of NW_022900946.1, from coordinate 3,744,624 downwards.
CTCTGTGTTTAGCACAAGGTCAATGCTGCAGAACTGCTACCCACTATTATCGTACCAGGAAGGTCTCCTGGATTGCTCAGAATGCCACAGCTTGTGTATATTTCATTGGAGTGAAATGTTTACCTCATCCGTATATTTTGCTTTATTTCATCTTCATAGCCTGCCTTATAAGATAAGTATGTATTATCCTTAACTGATAAGTAACAAAACTAAACAACTGCAGGGAGCTTAAAGGAATTGTGTGGTATCATCCAGCAGTTCAGAAAGGAAGTCAGGATTCAAGCTCAGGCACCCTAATGCAGTGTCCTTGCTGTCACCTCCACTGAGCTGCCTTTCCTGATGCTGTGAGACTGAAGTGGCCCACATCTTCAGCAAAGCTGGCCTGACACCAGGTTCCAGAAAAGATCCCTTAAAACAAAAACAAAAAAAACATGGAGAGTACTTTGGACCCAAGCGGAGGTTTTCCTTATTCAATAGCCCCAGAACACGAGGACAATTGAAACTATATTTAAATTTTGACCATTGCTTAGCTTTCCTTTTTAAATTGTGACACTCTGCAGATAGAAGAGTCCAGGCCTGTGAGAACACGGGAGCGATCAGAAGGCAGGTGTGGAGACGTGTTCTTCAGGTCTCCCCTAGCCTGACCTCTGTTTTGGGTGGCAGGCTTGGAACTGTGCCTTTAGGCTGAATCAATCATGGGAGCTGGAGGCAGGAGTGAAAATCCCCTCCTGGCCCCTGGGCCCCCTGTCAGGGAGACTAGGCCTCTGGGAGCACTGTGGAGATGGAGCCCATTAAGGAGCTACTGCTTGCTAATGCTTTTCACTGAGAAGTGTGGTTCTGCTGGGGTCTCCTGAGGGCTAACTGAAAGTGTTTCATTTCTATTCATTCTACTCTCCATTCCTCCATTTAGTGAGGTCTTTCCTTCTCTCTAAAGAATGCTGTCTTTCCTGTGGAGTCTGGCTGTTAGCTGGAATTTGAATATTGAAGAAGGCAGGGACAGAACCAGAGAAGAGGCTCCAGATTCAACCCTCACAAGCTGAGAAGGAGCTGGTTATGGCTAACTGGCCCCATCTCCTCCTTCCCCATTTGGTGTTTTTGAAGCTTTCCACTTCCTGATTGAACCCACCCCAGTTCCAGGGCAGACTACTGCAGGGACACAGAGTTTATTAATAGTCTCCACCTCCAGAGACCAGCAGAGATCACAATGCTCTCAACACTCTCAGAAAATATAGCTGACACAATGACAGCAGGGGCTCTGGCTGCCTCTCCTGCCCTTCTGGAGCTCATTGCTGGTGACCAGACGCCAGACATTGGACTCAGAATTCTAGGCAACTCCTGGATCCCCTGTTGGTCTCAAAAGCAGCACTCTGCAATATGGGACATGACTTAGTTCTTTATTTCTGTTGCTATATGAAATACCCAAGAGTTGGTAGTTATAAAGAATAACTTATTTAGCACATGGTTCAGGAAGCTTAGAAGTTCAAGAGCATGGCATCTGCTTGGCCGTGCAGGCCTTTCTGCTGCATTGTAGTGTGGGGCAGGGGATGGCATAGTGAGAAAGAGCAAGTGAGCCAGCTTGAGCATCTCTTCCTCTTCACATAGAACCACTGGTGCCATCGCAGAGGCCTTACCCTCACAACTTCATCTGATCCTAATTACCTTCCCAAAGCTCCACCTCCAGATACCACTAACTTATGAATTTGAGGATTGTTTCCAACATATGAACTTTGGGGGCATATATTCAAACCTAGCAGCATTCTCTCCAGAGTTTACGCACTTGAGACACTAGAATCTCTGGCTTGGGCAGCCATGCTGAAGTCCTCCCAATGCTGCTGATTGATGCTTCAAGATTCTAGAGCTCCCAGATATGCTTAGATACTGAAAAGCTGGATCAACAGAGAGGAGAAGGAAACTAAGATCAGGCCTGCTGGAAGGCTGAAGCCTTACTATGATGCCAGCTGGTCCCTGTCCATGTACAAAAGAACAAAAGACTCAGACTTGGGCTAATCTCTCAGGAGCCATTTAGGAACAGTGCTTCAAGTCAGTAGTGTGAGCACTAGAGCAGGATTACTTCTTAATGTCACTGCCCATCATGATGGAATCCATAATATGGGATTCTTCACTCACACTGCCCATTGGAACCACCTAGGAAGCTTGTACAGTTTCAGAAGCTTGGTCTCCACACCCACAGATGATAATTCAATTAGACTGGAATAAGGCCTGATACTGAGCCTTTTCTAAACACTCAGATAACTCTAATGCCTAAGCATTGGCATTAAAAAACCCACCTAAAGAGAATAGGATTTAGGAACGTCAAGTTTAGTTTGAGGGCTCTTTCTCTGGCGTGGAATATGAATCAGAAAAGGAAAACACAGACTGGGCATGGTGGTGTGTACTACTGCAATCTCAGCTGCTCAGGAAGCTGAGGTAGGAGGATTGCAAGTTTGAGGATAGCCTGGGCAATTAATAAAGCCTTGTTTCAAAATAATAAATAACAAGGGTTGGGAAAGTAGTTCAGTGATCATGTGTCCCTGGATTCGATCTCCAATACTGAAAAATAAAAGAGGAAGGAAGGAAGAAGGAAGAAAGGGAAGAAAGGAGGAGAGGAGGGGGAAAGATCCCTCCAAATGTATTCACAGAGACTGAGTTGTCCTAGACCAATTTGGCACTTTCTTCCAGATCCTTCGTTTTTGTCTGTTCCAGGTCTTCCTTCCCACCAGCTGATGGGCTGGTTTCCTAGTGGACTTCAGAAGAGGACTCTGGTGTGATTTCATTAAGGGCGGCACTGAGCTGAGTTTAGGAGGGAAAGGTCCCACTGATGGAACCTGGATGAGTCGAAGGCTGACATTTTGGTAGCATTGCTATTCCTACTAATATTACAACTTTAATATTATTCTCTGGCATAAACACCTTTGGAAGCCTCTTAGGTTTTTAAAATAAGAGGGGCCTATAGATCTGGGATTCAGTAAAGATAAAATGAACAATGTAGAAGCCTCTTTTTTGAGTGAAATGGGCCAAGTGTATTCTTTTTGTAAAGTTAACCAGGAAAGGAAACCATCTGAAAATAAACCATGCAAATGACGGCACTGCACAGAGAGGGGATTGAGCCGGGAGTGTAGTATAGGAGGTAAGCAGTGTTAATGGCCAAACATTGATCAGTTAGCCTGCAGAGCTGGCTAACTGGGTTTGCGACCAACCATGTCCAAGTGAGGGCTCTTCAGGGATGCCCAGTGGCTGTCAGTCTCTGGAATTAAGCTGTGCGAGGCTGCTGGTGGCCTTGGCCAGTTTCAATGAGCAGATGTCGCCTGTGTATAGCTCAGCCTCATTACCATACAAGCAGCTCATACCCTGCCCCAGGCACCCTCTGAGCAGGGAACTATGTTTCCCTGGAATCCATAGAGCTGAGGTTCCAGGTGAGAAGGAGGGAGGCTGCTGTAGGAGGTGCTTTTATAACTGCTTTTTGAGGGAGGCAATAAATAAATCAGCCAATCCTCTACTTTTTTCATTGCTAATGTGATGGTTTGGACAGTTTTGTTTTTTCCTGAGACAATATAAAGAATCTTATGTTCATGAATATAAAATATGTATCAAGTGCCTACTTTTGATAGAGGACTTTTGCAGGCACTAGGGATGGAGGAGTGACCACAACACAGAAGCCTACAGAGTGCTTATAATCTAGTGGGAAACAGAAAATAAGCAATTATACCAATTGATAGAATTTCAGAGGTAATTTGAAATTTCAGATAAAAGTTCAGAGGAGCATAAAGGCCATGAGGCAAACAATCCTAGGCTGACCTAAATACTGAGGAATCAGTACTAGAAACAAAAGAAAATAACGGATGCATTGGGCTTTATCAAAATTAATTTTATACTTTCATGGAAATGATACAGCGAAAAAGACAAACCCCTTTAAAAAATAGGGCCTATGATTTGAATGGATATTTGTCTAGAGAAAGCATATAACTGATTGATAAGCACATGAAAAGTTGCTCAGTGTCATTTACCATCAGCCAAATGCAACTCAAAACCACAATAAGATAACCCTTCATACCCATAGGATAGCTATAATACAATAATGACAAAAGGCTGATGATCAGTGCAGGCAAAGATGGTACAGCAATCTTGAAAAACAAGTGGTTCCCCAAAATTAAACAGATTTACCATATGACCTAGCAGGTCTTCTCCTAGCATACACCCAAGATAAATGAAAATTATATTGTATGTGAATGTTCATGTCAGCATTATTCATAGCATCAAAAACTAGGAAAAACTGAGATGCATTAGTCCATCTCATGCATATGTGCTCCATGCACCTGTTAGAAACTCCAGCTGGGTTTATACAAATGATTTAGGATTCTTCTTTAGCTCCTCCCATTTTTGAGATTTCCTTCTCAGACCTCAGTAGCCCTGGTTGCTCTGTATCCCATCTTCTTGCTCCATATGTCAAATAACCGTGAGTTACATATACCTTTAGCTTCTCTACATCATCACTGGAGTTCACCATCAGGGCAAAATTCCCCAAATAAGAAAGACATTTCATTAAGACATCTTTTAAGTTTTGACTGCCCTCCAAAGTCTCTTGTTTTCCCTCATGCTCCAGAGCTCTCAGATGGTGGTTTGGGGGACATTTTATGAAGAATTTATTCAAGGGTTGTTATACTGAACAAGTACTCCTCTGTCTTGGAAATGGAAATTTGCTTTTAGCTATAGGAGGAGTGTGCACAAAACACTTTGATTAGATCTGGGCTGATATTATTTTCAGTAACAGACACCTGGTTATCCTCATAACACAGGTTGAGATAAATTTTATCATTCCCATTGCTTAAAAATTTTGAGAGTTCAGAGCAGTAATGTATCCAGCAGTTTATAGCTAGTAATTGGAGTGAGTTTCAGTTTGGAGATTTGGCTAGGTATTTCTATTCCCATTTTTCCTTCAAGTTTGAATGACATCAAATATCTAAGCTTCATTGGTTTCCATTCATAAATGGGGATTCATAATTATGTTGTGAACCCCGGTAACTCCTTTTTATTGAGAGAAATGAACTTGAAGTTATTGAAGAATATATAGCTTCATATTCAGTTTGAGAGCAGGCATGGTAGCCAATAGCAAGCACTATTTAAGTGGGGATGACAGAAGGACCTGGGAACCCCCAAATCCTGTACTGGGCAACCACAAGACACCTAGATTTTCCACTTTACTAGTTGTATAGCTTTGATCAGTAACTGTCCCTTTGTGTCTTGTTTTTTTCACCTGCAAGTTGGGCACAGTAATTCCTAATCCAAACCTGGGAGAGAATTCAGTAAGAAAACTCTTTCGCTCACTGGCTTTATACTTCAAAAATGGCAAGGAACAGATTTATATAGGCAGAATGAGAATAGTGGTCTCCAGATTGTAATCTGAAAAGAGAGGAGAGAAAGTTGAGTGGCTCAGAGGAGATCAAGAGTTTCCCACTGGTTTTCACATGACATAGTGTTTCCTCTCCTTATAAGCAGGCATGAACACTCACGCTACTGGGAAGCCACTCTGCAGGTAACAGGCCAGTGTGCACTCCACCCTCCTTGCTGTCTACAACCACCTCTTTCTCCCTACAGTGGTCATGACCTTTGGTAAATGATCAGCCAGTGAGTGGACACGACTGCACATATTTTCTGGAGAAGTGACTTTTTCTTATTATTTGATGCTTCATCTTTAATTTTCTTATCTTTGCCCTGTCCCAGATCAGGAAGGCCCCTCATATGCATGGTATTACTAGGTTGTTGCAAAGGAAGAAGACATAGGAAGTAAAATGTGTAATTTCCCAGTCTCTTTAGGAATGGACTTGAATAAACAGAATTACTTGCACAAAATATTTTGGATTTACATCTGGAAGTAGTTACGATTTGAATGTGTCCCCTAAGATACATGTATTGAAACTTAACCCTTAAGGCAGCTGTGTTAAGAGGTGGAGCTTAACAGTAGGTGTTTGGGTCTGGGGGCTCAGGAATAGATTGATAGCAATTATTAGATGGTTGGAGGCTATGAGTTTGATCTCTTGCTCGCTTGCACCCATGTGATACCTTCTTCCATGTTATGAAACAGCAAGAAGCCCTCCCCAGATGCTGACTTTCCCAGCCTTCAGAACCATGAGAAACAAATTCCTTTCCTTTACCAATGACCCATCCCATGGTATTTTGTTATTGCAGAACAAGGGAAGAATGCCAGAAAATTTGGCTCAGAGATTTTGCCTTGGGATAGTTTTATGAGAACATGGAGGGTGAGAACTACACATTCATTTTTGTATATTTTGAACATGTCTGTGGGACTATATAAAGCCTTATAGTAGTAACCTATATGTTTCAGGTTGCTTTATGTTCGTCATCCTATCTCTGGCACCCGTCTCTTTTTCTATAGTGTCTCAGCTGCCTCCTCCACATAATTATTTCCTGTATCCTGGATGCTCAAGGCCATATATACAAGTAAGAATGCAGAGTAGCACATGTAGTCAAGGCCTTGAGATGTTTAAGTGATCTCTACTCAGCTGAAAATCCCAGTAGCTCAGACAGACCCACCTTTTACCCTACACTGCACAGCTGAAAATGAATTTGTCTGGGAAGTTCTCTGAGTCCATATCTGTCTGGTGACAGCTGTCCAAATGTAAGAGGTATTATGCATTTGGAAAATGAAGTTGTTTGGCTGAATTGATGGTGTGTGACTGCGAGTGGCAGATGTCTGTTTTTGCACTGGGCACTACACCCGCACTTCTCCTGGTTTCCGAAGCAGACATGTTGGGGAGAGATGGATTTGATGCAAATACCATTTCTCTTTGTAGGAAAGAATAACATTGTTGAAAGTGTGATAAGTCCTGCCACAAAGGTCTGTCCACCCAAAAGCTTGTCTCCATCTTTTGCTTTTCTGAAAGTCTCATGTTTTTTGTCTCCTTGACCTCTTCACCCATACAAGCCCAGAGGGCCCATATGCACTGAAAGGTCCCCTTGCAAGCCATGTCTCTGGGACATTCAGGCAGAGTCATCCCAAAGTAGTCGCTTCCCTTTACAAATGCAGTCCCTGTGATAGACTGTTCTGATCCAGACAAAATGGACTCTCTGGTGGGTTATTATGGATAAGATTTTTATACACAAAAAGCAATGGCCAATGGGAATCAAATTCCACTTTACTCTCATTATCAAACCTATGTTCCCACCAAGCACAAATGTTTCTAATACTTTAGGCCAATGACAGTGAGCCTTTTAGACACGAGGGCCCAAATTACAACCCCCAAACCCACTAATTTATCACAAAGTGCCAACATTGCAATTAAATCTGAACATTGAAAAAACAACTCATACATTAACACCTTTTGTTTTAACACATGTGCCATAGGTTTGCCCCCAACGAGCTAGGCTACAGTATGTGACCAATACTGTTGACTAAGGGATGTCTCTCACGTACACACCTATAAAGCCAAAAACTTACATCTTAAAGCTTATCTTTTCTGATTGATCAGATGAAAATGTGCAAAGAAATTCAGTTGAAGAGAAACTAGAGTGAGGTGTATTGTAGTAGATCAGAGATGCTCAGAGTGAAAATGCTACTTCAGCTCCATAGAAACACAAAGTAAGGCAAGCTTAATAGTATGACCTTAATCATGTGATGGCTCTGCTCAGTACAAAAGTTGACTTTGATCACATGTGATTAGCATTGCTCCATTACGAAGAGAAGTGAAGTCGAGGATTGTAGGAAAGTGTCTTCCATCACTTTCTTACCTGAATGAGCATTCCCCATGTCTTCCTTGACTCAATCAGAGGAATCTGAAAAGAGGAGAAAAATTCACATTAGTAGTGGAATTAGGGAAGAGTGCATCTATGGGTGAGACTATCAAAAATTTCTCCTACAGTACAAAGGGAGCAAAGTTCAAGGGGATGTGAAGAGCTAGTGTAAGTGTCCTTCCTAAAATCACAATAGAAAATAAGTAGAAAAGACAGTGCCAGGATGCTACCTTCATCAGTTGGTTTGGAAGTGCAATTCTGGAGGCTAGAAGACACTCAAACACTGCACTCTGAGGCATTTTTCACTGCCTTTGAACTTTGCAGAAGTGGGAGGCCCCAGAGGGTGAGTAGAGACCCAGTACCAGGAAGGATGCCAGCTATGAACACTTTGTGGGCATGGGATGAAGACAGGCCAATTGCACAATGTCAAATGCTAGATGACTGCTAGGTTGAGAAACTCAAAAATATCTGCGTGATGGAAAATTGGACTACATAGCTCTTGGCATCTCTTCTTAACCTGAGAATATTTGATTGTATGAATTAAACCTAAGTTAATCTGTTTGTTTCCAATTCTACACCGTGTTGTACTGTAGAGTTTGAACAACTGCCGTAAGGGAATGCCATGGATATAAACTAGCAAAACGATTTCAGAGAGTGAGGGACGAGTGTTGGTCTAATCTGCACATTATGCATGTATATTTGGATGCTGGCTGTATGCTAGGTGATATGAATCCAGCCATAAAGGACACATTATTGTGTTTTAGAAGGGCTCAGGATTAGGTGGAGAAGAAAGATGCACAAGTTAGGGTTATAATGAGATCAAATGCTGTGATAAACTACTGCACAAAGTGTTTGGGACCAGAAATGAACCATAATTAATCTCTCAAGGAAATCTACAGAGAGGAAATGATTTTTGAACTGGGCCTTGAGTATTAACTCATAGTTCTAATTTATCAGACACTATGAGAAAAGAGAAAATAATCTAGCATGATGGAAACATCAGAGGAATAGAGAGAATGGTAGGTCATCAAACTGAAAAGATTGGATGAATTCAAGTTGTGTGCCATGCCAAAGAAACTGTTTTTTCATTCTGTAGAAATTGAGAAGCATTTAATCTATTTTTTTTAAGAAAATCACGTAAGAAACAGAATGAATTGAAGACTTGCAGGTAAGGTGTATCATGAGCACAGGCAAAAACCTCAGCGTTCTCCAATCTACACATGTAGAAATGATCAATAAAATGCTTGGAAACTATAAAAATACATAAATATACTACAAGAAAGCAAAAATAAGGGTCGGGGATTTAGCTCAGTGGCACCGCACTTGCCTTGCAAGCACAAGGTCCTGAGTCTGATCCCTGTACCATCATCACCACCACCAGCACCACCACCAACAACAACAACCACAACAAGCAAAAATAAACCAAACAGTTCTTTCTTTCTAATTCCCCCTCTGAAATACTCTCATGGATCAAAGTACAAGGAACCCCACAATGATAAGGAGAGGCCATATTACTAATCCAGAAAGGAGCAGAAATACAACTCCCTGTAGTAAATGGGGGATGGATGTTCACTCACTTGGTGGGAGATGGGAACTCTTCTCCCTGCATAAAGTCAAGGAACTGGACTGATGTACCCAGAGTCATACCTAGCACTATAACAGAGAATAAGTAAGTACTTGGACCTCGAGGCCAGACTTCCTGTAGTTCCTAACTGTGAGACTTTGGACAAATTATTTATCTTTTCTGTGCCTCAGTTTCCTTATCTTTGAGGTGGGGATTCTGATAGCACCTTTTTTATTCTGCTATGGAGATTAATTAAATGAGCTAAATATGCATAGTGACTAAGATCTTAATGACTTGGGGCTGCTATTAATGGAAAAGCTGACATAGGTCTGTCATCCTTTCCAGGGTTATTAAGGCAGAGTTCAGGGAATATTGAGTCTAAAGTGAATACTATTGTTAGTATATCCATCCAGGATCCTAGTGATGTTAAAGAAATCAAAAGCCATTCATAACTCTTAGGAATAATAATTATTAATAGTATAGCTCATTATAGAATATATATATATATATATATTCATGTGGTATATATATTTATATGTATTCCACATAGATCTAATGAAAATCAGTAGGCATTTCCATGCTCTGTGCTTTGAGTCTTACTGTAAACATGTTATATTACTGTCCCCTTTGGAATTTTGGTTAGATTTGTAGACTGTTTCTCAAATTAATGTTGTTAAATACATAAAATAAAATAAAAAACTAATTATATTGAAGTAGTTATCAAAATACAAGAAGGACTCCAAAATGGCCATTGGTGATATGTGTCTGCAGCTACAGAGAGTTGCTATTAAGTTATAAGTACAAGTAACAGTTATTTTCAGATTTCAATTTACTTCTTTAGCTTAAGAATTAAGCCTCATATATTTCTATAACAATCAATTTCAAGTTGACCCAGCAGATTTTGTATACCTAGAAGTGGCAAGGTAGGTAATATCCAGACTATATCAATATGGGTCACAGAGAAGGTGCTCAGTAAATATTTATGAATGAATGCATGAGAGAACAAAGAAACAAATTTGATTGAACTGAGAACAGCAAATGTTTGTATTCCTGTATTTTCTATCTTCTTATTCCTTTTCATCCACTTCTTATACGTGTGTGCAGTGACTACACTAATATTAATTGAACAACTCCTAGAAAGACACTAGAATTTGTGGACAACATCAAGATGAGTGAATAAGGTGGGAATCCTGCCCTAAAAGAGGATATAACCTTAGAAGGGTATGACCGGAACCCAGAGAAACTTTGCCTGTGTTCAGCACATGACCATGTTTATCAATTGTCTATTTTTTTCCTTAAGACTTTCCGTGAAGCCTAGGAAACCACTAAGGCAAATTTCAAAGTTGGCAATAATGAAATAGCAGCCCGGTTGCAGTATCTTAAAAAGAAACCTGTCACACACAGGGCTTGTTCAAACCACGCAATTTGCAGAGCTGAGTTTGGAAGAAGTAGGTCACTTTGCAGAGTTAGCTGCCATGAGTCTGCAAACAGCTGCCTGAGCTGGAACCTATGTTTGCTAGGGGAAAAAAAAAAATCACAGATGGGGTCTCTTTAAAATATGGTATAGAGTGGTGCTTGCTGTTGAATTTTTAAAAGATTGTTTTACAAGATGTTTCCATATTGACTCATTGAGAAATAGGTCACTATTCCCCAAAAGTTTGATAGCACCTGATTGGATATGCAACCTATGATCTTCATGTCATCACTCATCTTTCGGTAGAACCTACTTGGCTTTTGGCTGAAGAAGTAGGGTACTCAAGTATAGCTGTGGTGTTTGTAGTTGTGGAGGAGACCTCCTTCCTTCCACAGTTGTCCGGTGTCCTGTGAAATGTGTGTCCCCAGCTGAACAGGAAGGCCTGCCTACTTTCCACTGTCTTAGTAAAGAAATCAATTATTGATAATGAGGGCTGGCAACTTATAGCCCAGCAGCTACTGCTTGTTTTGTAAATAAAGTTTTATGGAACCACACTCATTCATTTATGTATGACTAATGGCTCCTATCAAGCTTCAATAGCGAGCGTTCATATGGGAGCACTCTGTGGCTTGCAAAGCCTACAATATTTGCAATCTTACCTTTTAAAGAAAAGACTTGATGATCTTCAGTTTAGAAGGTGCATCTTCTTCTCCTGGGGTGGCTGAGATTTCCTGGACCTGTGTTGGGATGATAGAAGTCAAAACCATGGGGCAACAATTCAAATTTGCCTCTTCTTTAATTTGAAGTCTTATAAAGATGCTAGAGGGAGTCAAAGTCTGCTATACCTATGAGGAAATTTTTTTTTCTTGTCAATGGCAGAAGTGAAGTCAGAAAGGTCTGTAAATAACTATAATACAAAGATGAAAGCAGTAAGAGAGATTCAAAGAAAAATTTTTTGGAACCTCAGTGTGGAAAAACTACTTTAGACTTAGATTAGTAAAAAATCTTTACAGAACAAAAGGTATTTAATTCAGGCCTTGAAGCATAAATAGTTTCTGAATAAGAACTTTACAAGAGGAGTTAGAAGTTATGTGTGAACTGCAAAGACTTGGGAAAATCACCCAGTATTTTGGGTCTTCTACATCCACTTATCTGTGCATCCAATGAAGATAGATTAAATAATTTTTTTACCAAGTCACAAAAATGGCTTTATGGAAATGCAACAGCAGTAGTCCAACTCTTTTGCACCTTCTTTTCTCAATTTCCAAGGTCTTGCCTAAAATACTTTGAGGAGCATACAAAAATATCTGTAGGGGAAAGTAGAGAAGATGGTGTATATATGCTACAAACATCAAGGAATTTCTAAAGTGAAAGAAGCTAGATCTAGATTAAAGGGAGCCAGAAAGAATTGCAATAGGAGATGTGGAAAGTTAGAAGAGCAAAATTCCACTGCTTCTGAAACTTGGAGAGGTGATGTAAGAAGGAAGGATAAGGCCCGGAACATATGGCGATTGCTAAGTGTAAATTTCATTCACCAGTAAGAAAGCATAGTGAAAGATGTTAATATCCAACAAGAAACTGGTAAGCAAGTCTTTTTAACATAGTATAAATTTTCCATGCTAGAGTAAAGCAGTGTCGCTAGGAAGATTTAGCAGAATCACATTGTCTACTTGAAGCAGAAATCCAGTTTCATAGAATATAAAGACAACTGGTACCCAACTCAGTAACTTCACCAAATGAAAAGCAAAAGCAAGGCAGAGACTTTTAATAACATCTGTCATCTTACCTAATCTAAGCTGTATGGTTTGTTAGATCCATTAATCAGTAATAAAAAATGTTCTTATATATTTGGAAGGTGATTGGATCATGGGGTGCAATAGCTGATTTGGTGTTAGGAGGTGGGCTGATTGGAGGTGGGTCACTGGGGGTGTGACATGAAAGGATGTGGTCTTGCTTCAGGGTCTTCCTCTGTCTCTACTTCCTATTTTATGCCCTCCCATCATGTGTTTCTTCTGTCTTGGAGCCAGCAAACTTTGGACTGAACTTACTGGAAACTGTGAGCACCCTCAACCTTTCCTCTTTAAGTTGTGGGTGTAGGGTATCATGTGCCAGCTATGCGACAGTGACTAATCACTGCTGAAACATACAGGTGGGTGATAGAGAAGTTAAGAAGATAACCCTCCCACACACACGCACACACCCACACATACTTTTGTTCATGAATATCAGACAAGAACAGAAATATCTTTGATCCAGGCTAGGAAATAAGAAAGTGAAATAATCTGAACTGCATGGAAAGATGAAAAGGTAAGATAATATAAGATTGAAAAGGATGTATCTTAGAAAAATAGAAACATATTTTATATAACATGTATTTTCTGCCCTTTATGAAATGAAAATATAAAAATAGGGATATCACAGATATTAACTAAGATGAAAAGTTGTAGCCTGATATAAAGAGAAAATAGAAGAAATCCAATAATGGAAGTATAGAATTTTAAATTGCTTTAGAAAACTAAATCAGTAGTTGAGATGGTAAACTTGGGAATCTCTGGGATGTAGAGGGTAAGAAACAGTGATAGAAGCAATGAAAGAAAGTTACACCTGTGTGCACAAGATGTAGAATATGGATTCATGATGCAGGGAATTGGTCTTAGAAGAAAGAAAAAAGAACAAATATAATAATCAAAGCCTAAATTGAATGCAGCACACCAAAACTGAAGAACCCAATCTACTGATTTACAGGGTTCATCTAGTTGTGAGAAAATTCAATAGAAAGAAACCAGCTCACATATAGATTAGATGTAGATGTAGGTAGAGATACAGAAACGGATACAAATACAGATACAGACATAGATATAAGTATAGATGTAGATATAGATCTTCTCTAAGCATCTCAAGTAATATTAATAAAGTAGTTTTTACCTTTTTGGAACTTAAATTTTTAAGGAACTTTTGGTCTAGTGTTTTGAGGAGAATGATTAACAAATACTAACCAATAAATTACAAAAGCAGTATGTCTTATGTAGTAAGTGCTATGAAAGACAAACAAAGCTGGGTAATGAAATAGAGAATGGAGAAGGACAAAGAGTGCAGTACTGCTCTGGTGAGTTGATGTTTGCACAGAAACCCAGTGAAACTGAGGAAATAACCCAGTCAGATACCCTGGGGAAGAAGGAACTGCCAATAGTTGGAACTGGAAATGTACTTAGGAAAAGCAAGGAGCTTCTGACTGGAGCAGTGTGAGAGGGCAGTGGTGTGTTCATTGAAGTCAACTTGATTAGAGTAAGGACCACATAGCAAATCATAAGCTCTGGGGGTATTTGTGGGTGATTGGCACATAGGCCAGCAAACTGAGTAAGACCTACCCTGGATGTGGGCGGTACCAGCCAATGGGCTTGTATCTTGGACAGAACAAAAAGGCAAAGAAGGAGGAAGTGTTTTCTTTTGTGAAAAATAGACAATGGGAAGCAGGCAATGAGAGAACCAAGAAGAGTATGAGGAGCTGCTGCAGATATCCAGGAGGGAGACAGTGGTAGGCTGGAGCTGATGAAGTTTTCTCAGACTTCTAAGTGAAGGCAGAGCACAGTCACGGGTCACTCAGTGATGGCAAGTGTGTTGTTGAATGATTTCGTCAATATGGGAACATGATAGGTGGTACTGACACTTTCTGTTAGGATTGGTATGAAAGTTCAGTAATGGAAGTCAGGCATGAGATGTGTGCTTGTAATCCCAGCATTCTGGGAGGCAGAGTCAGGAAGATTGCAAATTTAAACCCAGCCTGGCTGGGCAGCTTGGTGACTTGGTACGATGCTGCCACAAAATAAAAAAATGAAAATAGGGACTGGGGATGAAGTTCAGTGTGAAGGCATTGGGTTCCATTCTAGAACCGAAAGGCCAAAAAATTTCAGTGAGGCCCAACCCAAGAGAAATATATATAAAAAAACCTTTTATATATACCTGAAAAAAGTGAGAAATTAAGTGGATTTTAAAAGCGTCATTTGTGTGATAACCTACTGTATCTCCATGCTCTGTGTGTGTTTGTGTGTGTGTGTGTGTGTTGATCTTAAGGCCACGATGAAAAAAACAGTCAAAGCAAAGATGAGAAAAGATGAGAGAAAAGGATGAGATTGAGAGACACAGTAGACATGAAATGTGCGATGCTGCTGCTGGGCAGGGTTGTTTTTTATAATAAATGGGAGTACACTTTAATGTAATGATAAAAATGGGTAGTAGAGTAAATACATAAGCCTGAAATGTGGTTGTTTGTTGAGATTACGAAGTATTATGCACTGTTCATAATTATATGTGCATATTCGTACACGACAGGCAGCACAGAGGGCCACTCATAGTACCATCAGCACAGCACATGGGCAGTGAGTTGTGCTGCCTCACGATGGTTACGGTGCCACTGGGCATAGGAGTTTTTCAGTTTCCTTGTAATCTTACGGGATCTCTGTCACATCTGCAGTCTGTTGTCAGCCAGAATCTTGTGAGTACATGACTTACTGTTTGAAATCATGTTTCTAGTCAATTCCATTCTCGTGAAGCCCTGTGCTCTGATGTGGCCTCTTTTTCTTATCCCCAGTGTGAAATCTCACATCCGTATGACCTGAAATTCTACCTAAAAACAGCAACTGCTATCAAATGCTGCCACCCAGCTCCTGCTGTCTTCACCACTGGTGTCATGGGGACAGTGTTTGTGAGAATCAGTCCACTTCTGCTGTCCCCTCTCATCTCCCTCTGTCCAAATGTGGACATGTGTTGTACAGGGCTTCAGTTGACTAGTTTTCTGATTGCTGCACCCCACTGTACCCCCACAGGTGTCTGTGAGCAAGGGAAATAACTGGGCTCAAAAACAGCTGTTTCACTTGTCAGGTGATGTGCTTTCATGAACCAACATAAAGGAAAATCTGAGCAAGTGTTATTTTTTTTTGTTAATCCAGGCCCATTCATCCTATAATTGAGCTGAACTGTGCACAGATTCAGGTATTATAAATGTTGTCAGTTTTATTTTTTACTGTCTTTTGCTGTCTTTATCTTTAGTGTCTTTGTTGTTCTTAAAGAAAAGATAAGAAGTTTGAGCCTGAAACTGTCACCATGTTAGAACAGATTATTACCAAAATGGTCCTTAATGGTGCAGAATGAAATAGTTGAGGCTGTCCCATGGTAGGCAGAGACAAGGCAAGGATGGGAACAGTGATCCCTATTATAGGCATTTCCATAGCTGAATGAATTTCTACAAAACAAGCATTAGATATAAGTGAGTGATTAAGTAGGGAACACAAATGGTACCATGTGGCCTAAAAGAATTATAACAAAACTTCAGTTTTCTATGAACTGTGGAAAAACTGTTGTGTAAACCAGAGACACACATTTATTTGTTTTAGAGATTGGCTGTGCTTTATGTGCCACACTGTTTTGCTTATCTTTGATTGTCATAAATAAGTCAGCACTTCAATTTCGAGGTCATAGATGATAGAGGAGTCCAAGAAGCAGTTAAGTTGGTAACCTGTAAAAACAGATAAGGAAATATTTAGGTCTGTTTTGTTAATTTTGACTTGGCCTTTTTTTTCTTTGCTTAAATAACTAAATATACTCAAAGAATTATTTTTTTAAATTCTTGCAGGACCAAAGAAATGTTATTGTTAACCTAAAATTCTCTGGATCCGTGGGTACTTTTCAAATCGAATTTACTTTTATAATGCTTTTTCAAATTTTTGATGAGATGTTTAAAACACAATAATTAGGATATAGCAAAAACATGCTGCACATTATTCTAGAACTTCTTGCCAATATAATAAAACAATGAAAGACAAATTATCAATATATCCTATTACAAAAGAAGAGAAAAAGTTATTATTTGTTTGTTTGTTTAGTACCAGGAATTGAACTTGGGATCTTGTGCTTGAGCGAAATCCATGGCCCAAAAAGTTATTATTTTTAAGTGATGAGAAAATACCTGTAAAACCCTTGAAAATCAACTTAAAAACTATTAGGATTACTATGAAGATTTTATAATATGACTCAACACAAAAGAAATATAAAAAATTAACAATTTAAACATATATTTGAAAAAACAGTAAGCAAATTGAATACACTTTTTTTTTTTTTTTAAATACTGGAGCTCGAACTTGGGACCTTGGGCTAGCAAGGGAGGCAGCAGAACCACTGAGCTAAATCCCTGGTGCTGAATATACTTTTAAAAGTGCCATTTATGTAATGGTTTCAAAGTAAAATGTCTAGGAATAAACTCAGTAAATAATAGTAGAATTTTTATGAAAAAACAGAATAAAATTGAAAGACAAAAAAGACTGCAAAATAAACTTAAATAATAAAAAGACATATCATAGTCTCAGAAAAATGGAATTTCATAAAAACTTCTTTCTGATTTCCCAAAATTAATTTGTAAGTTTAGGAAAATTCCATTAAATATACTTAAGTAGATTTTAAATAGCTAAGAATGTAAAATAATAATTTTATGGCTCATTTGAGAGAAAACAGAAAATTATAAACTATAATATTTTGAAAAATTAATGTGATATGCTCTAGGTATTTAAGCATATTATAAGAGCACACACTATTGAAACTCTATGGTGTATGTAGAAACCAACAGAACTTTACAATAGGATACAAAGCATGGAAATAGGTTTAAGTACAGTACAAGTAAATATTTGTTACCAAGAATGCTGACATTTTAAACAAATAAAAGGGTGATAGAGTATTCGATACTTTTTTCTAGGATTAACTATTTGTGAAAATTCAAATTCTGATTTAATGCTTTGTACCAAAATTAATTCCATCTAGATTACAGAATTAAATAGGATAAATTAAAATATAAAACTCTACATTAGTTAGCTTTTTATCACTATAAGGAAGTGTCTGAGACAGGCTACTTTATAGGGAAAAGAGGTTTATGTAGCTCACAGAGCTGAAGATTCAAAGGCGGATGCTGGCATTCACTTGGAGCAGATAAGGACCTCAGAGTGATGGTGTCACAATGGTAGGAGTGGTGGGGAAGAAAGAAATCACGTGGAGAAGCAAAAACAGAAAGGAAGACTCTGGTCAGGCTTAGGCTTTGTATCAACTCACAGGAGTGAGAAGTTCCTTCACCCCTCTGAGGACAGCATGCTCAGTGACCCAAGGTCTTCCCATGTGGCACCACCTCCTAGGAGTTCACACCTCTCCCATAACAGCATCCTGGGGACCAAGCTCCTGCCACATGAACCCTTTGAAAGAGACAAATTAATTTATATTAAGACCATAGAAAGCTATGTGAAGAAAATTGTAGTAAATATGTAACAAAGTTTATGGAATGGAATCGCCTTTTGGGTATAGCCCTGCAACAGTACAGTCCACCTCTGTGACATCATTAGCAATTTGAATAGTGCCTCCAGTGAGAGTCCCATATGTCTCAGATGCTGGTAACCTAATAGGAGAGGTTTCAGAAAGCAATGTTCTGAGGCCTTCCGAGAAGGAACTCAACCACTGGACATATGTCAGTATGGGAATTTTGACCCTGTATTTGGTGTTTGTAGTTAAGTGTTGCTTAGGGATCTGGCCTGGTGGCTATTAAAATATTTTGTCCCTCTTTATTCCTGTGAGCGAAGTGCTAATGTCTAGGTAGAAAGAGTTGTATACCAAAGCTAGAAGAGACATTCCCCCAGAACTTACAAAACAAGGTGACATCAGTTTGGTACCATTTATAATTGAATGAAACATAAAATGGATGTGTGTGAGAGATTGATGGCTACCTTTTGAGTCAAGATAGTCTAGGAGAAATGGCACTGATGAATGGTCCCCAGACCTCAGTAACTTATAACCACAAGCGTTTATTTCTCACTCACATTAGGTGTCCTTCATTACTCAGCTGCTGTTCCGAGACACTGTGCCTTCATCCAGGAGATAGGTTCATAGAGTTTCTTCTGTTGTGCTCAACATAGCTCCCAGGGCACAGAGAAAAGGAGCGTGGGAAGTATACACTGTCCCCCAGAGGTTCTGCTTGGGAGTGACTGCAGAGGGTTCCATGTGGATGCCCCCGAACCTTCCCGGGATTGCAGGCGGGGCAACTGGTCTTGGTCTGGTTTGTCTCCCTTCCTGGCTGGCTCCTCCCCTTGTTCTCTGCTAATAGATGCTGTAAGATGAACCTCTCTCCCCTGCCGTGCCCCTGTGCCAGTGTGTCCTGCAGTGGAGCCAGCCATCTGTGGCCCTCATGGACCTCTCTTCCTCTGAGGTGTGGGTGTCAAGAGTTATGCTCCAGTGAGGAGGAAAGCGAGATGGTGACGCTTCAGCTTCCATCTCCCTGGTCACTGCAAGCCACACGATGACAACAACACCAGCCACCCATGGAGCAGGGAGGTGTGATCCCCCTGGTGACAGGGACCAGTATTAGACACCTAATGTGGCCCTCTTTGCCAGCTACCCTGCTCTGGAACCTACAGGGCCCTAGATACTCCAAGTCTGTGTGAGAAGTTTCCCTTCAGACTCAGACTCAGCAGAACACAGAGCTTTTCTAGAAGCCTTCCATTTGCTCTTCCTCTTCTGAGGTGAACACCCAGCCAGGGCTGCAGATGTTGGCTGCCAAGGTGGTGCTGGACACCACTGTGACTGACAGCTCCTCTGTTTGGTTTACTCTTTCAGGCAGGGTGATAAATTCCCTTTCTAATCAGCTTCCGCGTTTCTCATCCTGCGATGCAGCAACCCTGCTAATGAATGGTGCACTGGAGCCAGTGGCTCAGACCCAGCTCCAGCCCCGCCCTGTCTTTGTTATGCCAGTCATGCCCTCACTATCTCCTAGACACACAGTGGAGCTTCCAAGTGTGGCGTGGACGGGTGATCTGTTCACAGTAACTCAGGCCGGTGTACTCGGTGGAGTATGCTACCTAATACTTTTGGGTTGGGTTGTGGAGGGAGACTGGTACTTGGAGGGACCCGCTGGAGGTCGATCACTGCAGGATATGAGAGTTTCCAAGCAGCAAACCTTGGATCTGAGAGTGCTGGAGCTTTAGTTCTGCATCCAGAGGAAGCACTTGCTGTGGGAGGAATTTCAGGGATTAACTGCGAGGGACCTTACTTCCTGACTGCCTCCTTTACCATGGCTTGAGAAAACTCAAGTTGAGCACACAATGGGGATATTCTCTTCCCTTTCAATCAGAGCTCTGCATTTAAAACGATGTTAAACCAAGAGCAGACTAAAAGAGTTAAAGGAGTAAGGTCTCAAAGTATAGCACATTTTACTGAATCTATGCTTGAAACTACTAAGTAGCCAAAGCTTTTTCTCTGGTGTGAGAAACTGGAAGTGTAACTAAGGATGAAAATGTATAATAGATAATGTGAAATAGGAAGATAAGGTCCAAAGGGGAAGGGGAAGTGGGAGAAGGAAAGTAGGAGAAAGGAAAGATGGGAAAGAAATAAGTATGAGAAAAGGAAAAAAACAGAAACAGTCTTTGTAAATAGGGAGTGATGGAGGGATTAAGGGGAGGGGAGGGGAATGGGAAAAAAGTAAGAAGCAGGATATATCATGTAAAGATACAGATTCCTAATGATGAATGTCGTCATACTGTATACCTAAAATGTACCAGTAAACTTAAAGAATAAAAAAAAAGTGGGTCAGGCATCAAGATAGGACAACCTAGGATTTTCATGTTAGGTGCTTTGCTGTGTGGCTGATATTCATGGATATCACAGGAATTCTATGTTGTGAATACCTAATCAATAGCACAGGGCTACTTTTTGGGCAGGTGTTTATATAATGGAAAATGTGAGAACCCCACTGTGAAAGTATAGATAGGAGGTAGAGCTCAAAGTCAGTTGGATAGAAGGTATGTGATCACAAAATTGATTCTTGTTTTTTGTGTGTGAGACAGGGTTCTTGCTATATAGTTCAGGCTAACCTTGAACTCACTGTGTAGTTTAGACAGGCCTTGAACTCACAACCATGCTCCTGTCTCAGCCTCCTGAGTGCTGGGATGACAGGTGTTCACCACCATACTCGGTTACAGAATTGATTCATTTACACACCCAGAGTGGAGAGTTGAATTAAATTCATATACTTGAGATGCAGCCTGAATCAGATCACACACAATCCCAGTAAGTGCTCACCTGGAAAAGAGCTCAGACATGGCTTTGAATGGTAAGAGAGAATGCTAAGAATTAACAGAGTTGAGATTCAGACTCTGTGACTACCAGCTGCACAGCCAGGTCTGCACAGTATTCAGTGAGTTCTGGGGAGAAAATTGATCAGGTTTAGATTTGGCTTTGGGAACATAAAGCACCCTGAAGTTAACTAACCTGTAGTGGCCAGGAAACTGCAATTTTAGAACTTTGCTATAAACAGCAAATGAACCAGCAACCAAGACAGTAAAAGAATATTGATAAAAGTGTGTTGGGCTATGGCTAATTTACTTTCTACATGGGCTATCTTGGTCAAGGATAGTTTGTCAGAAACAGGGATGATTCTTCTAAGTGTAGTGGGTACAAATCTCACCCTAAAAGCTTGGAAATGTAAAATATATCTTTATTTTTCAAAACAGTAACCTCTTTCCCCAAGTTCCTGATATTCCAAGGGCATAACTGACTTCAGAGCTTTCTTCAGGGCACAGCCTCCTGCAGTCCAGTTGTGATGCTCTGCAGTATGAAGGGAGCCATGGGGTAGGGTCTGGCTTTCGGTTTCTGGTCTCCATAGATAGCTGCTGGCATGTCCATCGTACCTGCCCACATGGCCCTTTGCCTGCCCACATGGCCCTTTGCATCTTGTTTTCGTTGTCCCAGTGATCTTGCCCCTGTTTACACCTGCATTTGCACACCATGGAGCCACCTCCTCTCTAGGGACTAGCTGCTCTCTTGCTGGTGTGGCTGGAAGCAGGGGATAGGCTTTCTCTTGGTGGATCATAGATGGCACATTCATGCAATGTTGCTCTCTCCCTCTCTTCTCTTCCCTAAATTGAGGGAAATGCCTTAGACTAAACACCTGCTATTTTCTGTTAACACTTGAATATATCTTGGACATTGAAAACAGATGTCCTCTGAAAAGAAATGCAAGACAAGGAGCAGTGTTTGGCCGATCATTGTGGTTTTCCACTCAGATGTGTCCTTCCTTTGAGCTAACTTTCATGAATAAAAGGAAGGGAAGGAGGAACACGTAAGTACACAATCCCCAAATGACAGATCCAGACACACAAGTAAAAGGATGCTTCACTGAGCCCAAAGGAGAGGTATACAGTCAAGTCTTATGGTGGGCCAGTGAGCATCACAGAAGCATGGCAGTTGTGCCATCTTCTTTCTGGTTGGGGAGGACTTTCTGCACTTCTTGGTGAGTCCAATTCATTTTCCTCCCTACATAGCCCAGTTTCTTGTTGACGCTGTTCATAGTTACAAGTGCCTGCCCCCAAACAGCACCATCAATCCTGAGAAGACATGCTCATCTTGTAGGGAGCCTGTGGAGAAGATCTAGAGCCTCTGTACCCAAATCCCAACCCTATTGTTCCCATAGAGCAGAGGTCCAAATTAGTTAGGAGGGGCAGAGGCACAGGACGAAACAGGACTATCAGGTCCCGGCTTTCTCAGGCACGCTCCTCAGTCAGTTGAGGCACAGTTCTTAGACAGATGTGGGTTGGGTGGCAGTTGGAAGAAGACCTGTCACAGTCCTCACTGGCCACCCTCCACACGGACACTGTTCCAGAGATGCTGCTGTCAGGTGTGGATGTCAAGGGCTCCTTTGACGGCCATGCAGGAAGGTGATGGCCTTTGAGTTTGAATGACCTACTGGTGAACCCAGCTCCTTCACTCAGAACTGAACAAGCTTTTCTCAACTGCAACCTGAGTTTCTTTAAAGGAAAATGGCAGTAAAATTAAATACCTGATGGGGTCTTTATGAGAAACACATTTACTACCTTCGAAGGTGTGCTGAAAGCATGCCAAATTTAGAATTAGAGGACACTGGTGTAAGCCCCATCTGCCACTTAGTAGCTGTGTGATCATAAAGAGTATATGAAGTCACCTGTGAGGTAATGAGGACATGTAGTGAAGTCATTGCCTAAGGATTAAAAGAACGTCTGTGTGTGCGTGAGTACATGTGTGTGTGAGACCTGGGTCCAAGCCAACCTCTACCACCAGCAAATCTGGGGCTGTTGTCACTGATGTTCTGAGCCGCATCAGGTAACTGAGGTGCAGGTAGGAGGGGATCGCCACTGCTTCAACCTGCCGCCTCGACTGACCTTGAGCTCCTCTCTTCTCAGTTGCACTCACCCCACCTGAGTTCTCATCTTCAAGAAAGCTCTCTTAGCTCACTGCCCTAGGCAGGGCATTTAAAAAATGGTGCCAACAGGTTTCTAACCAGTCTGTCTGTCCCCAAGCATTCTGAAGATCATCTGATACCATGCATGACTTATGGATCTCAGAATATCTTTACTTGTTTTGAAGTCTAATGGTTCCCTCCTAATTTAAGGTTAAAATCTTTGATTTTCATATAAGTTCCTTTACATCTGATTCTTTTACCTATTTTCCCTCTCTTCCCCCACTTCCTTCCTTCTTTCTTCCATTCTTTTTTGTCCAGTTGCAGAATATATGGAAATACAGCGACAAAGCCCATTCATTTATACAATTAATATGCACTCACAATTATAATAATATGTAAATATATTATTATTGTAATTGTTCATATGCATATATTTATTTCAGGTGTATGCAACATAAAGTGAATATTTCCCTTTATGTCCCTCTACCCCCATTCTCACATTCCCATTCCAGAGGTAGCCCTTGGTATAAGTTTCATATGTATCTTCTCCCCTATATTAAGTATCTATAGATCTGTGTCTGTGGCTACAGAAACAGCTATGTCTACATCTATGTTTATATATCATATAGTGGATATTTGACTTTTTCTTTTAACAGTTATAGCACCATACTGTAGCAACTTACTTTTCCACTTACCAGTACATGTTGAAGATATTCCTATATAAACACATACATTTATTTAATAGAGGCATGCCATTCTATTGCATGGATATGCCATTTTTTAACTACTCTACTTTTGCTGGATATATTGTTTATCTGCAGTTACACTGTGCTGTTATAGGCTGCCATAACTAATTGCCATAGATTGCTCAAACAAGAAACATGTATATCACCCCATTCTGGAGGTTGGAAGTCTGTGATTAGAATGTCAGCATGGTTGGGTCAAGGTGAGAGCCCTCTGGTTGTGAATAGCCTACTCCTCCTGTATCTTCATGTGGCACTAAGAGGATTAGCCAGCTGCTTGCTTTTTTTTTTTTTAAATTAGGGCATGAGTGCCATTTGCGAAAGATCTACCCTCATGAGCTAATTACCTCTCATAGGCTCTATCGCAAATGCTGTCCCACTGGTGATTGGATTTCAACACATGAATCTGGGGGGGAACACAAAATATTCACTTCATAACATTTATGTACTGCTTTGTGCTCATGTATTTTTCTGTACTATCTACCCAGATTGATTGGTAAAGGGTTAGGTGAATTTCTTAAAAAAATAAAAACCCCCAAATTTAAGACACTGTTGAATTGCCTTCTAGAAGAGTATCACCATTTTGATATTCTCCTAGCAGTGTGTATCCATATACACTTAATATTGCTTTTTACCTAGCTATTCTACTGCAAAAACTCCGTGAAATATCACTGTTGTTTTATTTTACATCGTCCTGGTTACTAATAAAATTAGACATCTTTTTCATTTGCATTTCTTCTTTTTGTGTCTTTTTATATTGTTTGTCCAATTTTCTATTAAGTTTTAGTGTTTTTATCTTATTGATTTTTGAGAAATCTTGATAACATTTGGACAACAGTCCTTGGTTATTACATACATTTAAAATATTTTCTCCCAGCCTGTCACTTAACTTTTAACCTTTTTAAGGCCATTTTTTCTACATATAGGATATCATTAAGTCTTGTGGTCACATTTATCAGTGTTTTTCATTAGTATATCTGAGTTTTTATCATAAGAATGTAGATTAAAATTATTTACAAAATCTTATATTTTTCTAAGACTTAAAACTTTACTGGTACATTTAGCTTTTTGATGTATCTAGAATATATCTTTGAGTATGGTAAAAGAAAAACGATATCTGCTTTTTCCTGTGAGAGCTAAGTAGTGTTTGTTGAACACCTCCTTCCTTCTCCACCATCTTGAAATACTATTTGTATAATATATTAAATGCACACACCTATCTGGACCTTTTTCTGGGCTTTCTATTGTACTCCATTAATTTATTTGGCTCGTCTCATATCAAAGCCACATTTTCCAGTTTTTAAGGATGCTTTCCTGAAGCTTCAGAGATAATATAAAGAAATTACTATGCATTAATGAAGAATGACTTGGAGCCAGCTGTGGTGTAGCACACCTGTAATCCCCAAAACTATGGCAGCCTGAGGAAGGAGGATTGAAGTTTGAGCTCAGCCTGGCAACTTACCAAGGCTCAGTCTAAAAAAATTTTAAAAAGTGCTAGGGATGAAGAGGAGAGAACAGGGAGGGAGGAGGACAGAGGAGAGAGGACAGAAGAGAGAGGAGGGGTCTACCTAGAGCTCCTATGTGTGCTCAGGTGTTTCCCTGGGAACTCGGACTCAGCCTCTCATTGTTTACTGGTGCTGTGGGAAGCTTGCATCCACCACCAGAAGAGCCGAGGCATTACCTTCATTCATTGTTTATTAATAAGTTCAGAAAGAAGAGAATAAATTCTCCACATCTCCTCGGCTTCTCTCAAATCCTCGTGCCCTATCCAAGGTTCTCTTTTTTGCCAGAAGAACTGGGGACCAGAGAATCCATTCACTTCTGGGTTAACCCCACCTTAATGATGCAAACACTCTTCTGTGCCTAGAGCCCCTACAAGACAATATAACACGATGATTTCATATCAGTTATTTTACAGCATCTCGGCATGTCGTGTTAAATTATACCACAAGCATGCTATCATGACCTTGTCAATTTTAGGATATATCAAGCAAAGTTTGTTAGCATTGAGCCCATGAAAAACATGAACATGAAGTCCTGTGTCCCAGGATTGCAGTGCTATCCATTTGTCATTGGGCTCATGTTACAGCTTTCAGTTCTATGTCTGCTCCTCATGTTAGACTATGAGCTCCGTCAGGGCAGGGACAGCATCATATGCATCTTTGAATCTCCTCCTACTGTTGTGCAGTGCTTAGCAGAGTCTGGCATGAAGTCCGACACCATTACAATAACATGTGCCTTCCCAAATTGAATAGCTATCATTGTCACACACTCCCCCCCAAATACCGTCCTCATTACATAAAGATCTTTCTTTTTTTAGCTCCTATCACACATCACCCATCATTTCCACTCACTCCTTTGCCTCCCCATGATACTATTGTATGAGCTGTCTCCCTCCCTCTCCCTTTTCTCTCTCAGTTGTCTGTGTGACCCTCATGTCTATCTCCATTACTGTCTTTTGCATTAAATCAGGTATCTGCACCAGCATGAGACTATTTGCAGCATGATCAGTGAGCAATGGATCAGACAGCTGAACCATTGATTTAATTGGCATGAAATAACTAAGCCATCTGCTCTGTGGAGTTGATCTTTTAAGTGTTACTCTCATATGTGCTCTGAAATTTCTTGGCCACTTGGAAAGATCATGGATGTCAGATGGTAGGTCACAGCAAATGGCTGCTTTAAGACAAGAGCAAGGGCTTAAGGGAAGTTAAAGATCTCTATGTTATTCTTTTATCTTGCTTAATTTTTCTTTACAACATTTATCTGTGTATATCTTTCAATAAAGGCTAAGCACCAAGGGGGCAGGAACTTTTTCTTTTCTGCTACCTGCTCAGTGCCAGGTCTAGAATACATAACCTACCTTGATTTGGATGCCAAAGAATTCTGCTCGGCTGCTTTTTGGGTTCAGTTTTGCTGTGACTTGATGTTAATATAGATCCACCTGTGTCTTAGTTACTTTCTAGTCACTGGGACAAAATACCCAACACTCACAAATTAAAGGAGGAAAGGTTTATTTTGGCTCAAGGTTTGTAGAAGTTTTGGTCCATAGCTGGCTAGTTCCAAGGCAGGACAGCATGACAGGGGGGCATGGCAGAGGAGAAATAGTCCATAGCATGGCAGACAGGAAGCAGAGCGGGTCCAAGAGAGTAGAAAAAAAATATATACTTCCAGGCCATGCCACCAGTGACACATGTCTTCCCTTTAGGCTTTACCTCCCAACTTCACACCCAGGTATAAATCCATCAGTGTATCAATTCAGTGATAAGTATCACACACCTATGATGCAGTCATCTCTCAAAGCTCCTACTTCTGGGTAGAGGGAAAGAGAGTGTAGAAGTTAATAAAAGAAGGAGTCTAAAGGCCAATTTGGCAAGTTCAAAGTCTCTAGCAAACTTGAGTTTAATGCAGAAAATCTAGGATTCACAGGCTCCCGTCTAGATGCACAAGGAAGGAAGACACAGCCATAGTGGGTTGAGTCAGTTTGATAAGGTGGACCTTGGGATTGGTTTTTAATTTTTGTAAACCTAGGTGCCCTCACTTAAAATAAAGACAGTACTTACCCCCTCCAGTTTATGAAGATTAAATGAGATAATGAGCATAAAAGTACAAGTCAACAATTACAGCACGAACTGCATATCCGGTCACATTTTAGATGCTTTATATAGAGACTGACTCATCACAAGTCTTTGACCTGGGAAATATTATCTTCAGCTTATCCAAATGGGGAAAAAGAGGCACAGAGAGTTCTGAGTTCTCTTAGCTCGAAAGTACTAGAGCTGGGATTCAAGCCAAGACTGGTTCCAGAGTCCATGGGAACTCATTGTTTAATAGTGGATAACAAGTGTGTCAGTCTTCTTCCTGCTCTTTGAGGCACTGATAATGATTTGAAGCATAGGGTGGGATAGCAAGTAGGTTTCAAGAATGGAATTCTAGGCCATGCGTTTGGGTTAAACAACATATCCTGTTTTCAAGTGGAAATAGGATTTAAAATGAACTAATGAGGTATCAGAGGCTCTGAAGGGCTCTGAGGTAGGCCTTCATGCAGTGGGACATGTGAGTGGGAATCAGAGGTAGTTGAGTGAACCAGGAGCCCAGAGTAGACAATGTACAGGGAGGAGACAAGTTGGGGCTCTCCAGGCTCTCAGGCCATTGAACATAAAAATAAGGCTGGTCACGGACACCTGGCTAGAGGAATAAAGGCCTGGTACTGGGAGGCCATGTGCCAGATGGGCAGGCAAGGTTGGAGAGTGCTGCACCCCAGTCTTCCTGCCTCAGTCCAAAGCCATTACCTGATTTGGTCAGCACGATGGCCAGTACCTCTTTTCTGGGGCAGAGGACCCCAAGAACATGTGCTATTGAAGATGAAGGTGTTCCCGAGGCAAGTGAGGGTCTAGACAGCAGACAACACACTTTTCAGGCATAGGAAAAGGTTCCTTTTTTGGTTTGTGTGGTGCTGTTATGCTCCAGGTGCTGTCCTAAGCACATGACGTGTATTATCTCATTTGGTCCCCTGGACAACCCTGCAAGATCACTTTTTTTTAATCTCCAGTCATAGGCAGGGACACTGAGGCATGAGAGGATTAATCTTGTCAATGCTGGCACAAAACAGAACATGAGGTTAGCAGTATGGTTCAAAGAGCCATTTTTCCCTGGGATAACTCAGTTTGGGCAGATTCCAACAGTTAATCCAATTTCCCACAGAAGACCCCTTTACAACAGTGAGTTAATTACTCTGCTTAGTAATGAGAATTGACTTTCATCCAGGCCTCCTCAAGGAAGGATGCTAAGGATGTCTCCTGAATTCTGGAGAGTGTTGTAAGCCCCAGCAGGTAGGCTGATAAGCAGATGTTGTGATTTTTGCTATACCTGGATGATGTTCCACTTGGGAAACATGAGAGATAAACATCGCTACTCCTGCAGGCTTTGTCTCCAGATGCTTCTTACCATAAGAATCTGTCCATCCTTTGGGATTCCCAGATCCATCACTGGGAATCAGACTTTTCTGGAACCCAACTAGGTGTGTTTTAAAGAAGATACTGGACCTAATTTCATTACTCTATGATTAGTCTGTTAAGTGAATTCATAGTAAAAGAACACTGAAGAAATGTAGCACTCAACTCAACTATTCTATAAATATGCAGAGAGTGCATACTAAGGAGATCCTGGACCCTGCTACACTGTTCTAATAGGCAAACCTTTCTCTTTATCTAGGATCTGATTCTAGGATTTCTTTAGTGAGTGTTCTGTTTATTTTTATACTAGTATGGTTGAATTCCATATGAGTATATGTATATACATATTTAACTATGTGTATAAGTGTGATGTGAGACAGGGATGTCTGTCTGTGTGTGTTCATGTGTGAGTGCATGTAGTGGAGGAAGAGAGCAAAAGGGAGAGGGAGAGGAAGGGAGAGTGAGCGAGCATCTCCAACCATTCCAGTTAAACACCCATAAGAGGAGGACACGCTAAGAAGATACTGGTTTCAAATTAACCACCCTAGTATGAAAATATACATAGGGAGCATACTGAGGAGATTCTGAATGTACTTCAATCATTGCAATATACAAACGTGCACAGGAAGCCCCCAGTGTACCTCTGCTCTGGAGCCTCCTCCAGTCTCTTCTCCATGAAGCAGCTCTGTTGACTCTGCCATAGTCAAGCAAAGTGTTCAGGTGCACCCAGCCACGTTATGTGAGCCTGGCTGTACCTGTTAGGCGGGAGGATCAGAAGGTACATGGGCCCTCTAAACATCTGGGCATCAGGTGCTAAGAAACCCAAATTTAGTTGCTAGCTTGAGGCATTGCTGAGAAAAGCCAGCTTTCATCACCTTGAGGGTACCTGCTCAGATAAGATTTGAATTGTGGCAAAACCTTTCTTATTGGGAATGGGGGTGGGAGAGGGATTGTCATTACCAAAAGGTCTGAAGAATCTGCCAGCCTCACTTGTCAAACATTGTTGCTGAATGTTTTTAATTGATGTCTCTTTTCTCTTGGGTGAAACTTGAGTCCCTCTCAGTATAGCCTTGGCTTGGCAAGAGCTGGTTCCTTCTCCTCTTGCACACTAAGTTCCAGCCATACCAACCTCCTTTCCATTTCTTGATAGCAACATGCTCCCTTCTGTCTCTGGGCCTTTGCACTTTCTTTTTCCTTTGCTGGAGTCTTAACACAGCTTTGGCTTAATTAACTTGTTTTCCCATCAGATGTCAAATCAAATGTCACTTCTCCAGGGCATCTTTGCTACATCCCTGAAAGAAAAGTTCTCTCATGAGTACCCAATAGTCTTTCTGCACAAAACTCAAGTGCATTGACTGATATGTTCTTTTATTTGCTTGTGATCTGCCTCCCCCACTACCATGTCATCTTTGTGTTTGGGAGAAGTAACTGTACAGTTGTTTTTCTTTACTACTGCAACCATAGGATTAAACACAGGATCTGGAATAGCAAAGATACTCAACAAATGTTTATACAAAGTATGAATTAACCTTCAGAATATGTTTGTTCAAGTCAAAACTATTCACCAATGGCATTTGGGAACCTCACTCCAGCTCTACCCATTGCCTGGCTCATACAGGGGCTCAATAAATATTTGCTGACCAACTGACAGATATGGAAAGAGTTGGTGAGGGACATTGTCCAAACAGGCTCACTGCCCTGGCCATCACCCTTCTGGCTTAGGAGCTCCACCGCAGACATCAGAGCTTGCATCCACCTGAATCCCAGTGTCCTCTGGGATGCTTTCCAAATTCTACCTCCACAACTCACTTGCTTTGTTTTGCATCCTCTCTGTTACTGATTATCTCCTTTAGTTTCTGTTCCTTCTCTTTGTATGCTTGGTGGACCCAATGATTTTATTGCTTGGTTCCTTTGCTGCACACTCTGCCACTGGAAACAAATCCGTCCTCCCCTGAGATTCTGGTATTGTTCCTGCTTTTGTGTCCTGGATGCCTTGGACTAGTTCCATTTTCTCTTTTGTTCAATTGGCCTGTCAAGACCACAGTCCAAACCAAACCTTCAGACACCACTCAGGACATGAAGTCGGATAATCATGCCCCACTGAGGTTGTTATTTATATTTAGGATCTTTAACTGGTAACCAGAAAACAGAGTAGCCTTCATTTTAACTGTGCAGCTAGACAAGGCACTGAAGTCAGGTCTCTGTGCCTGGCCAGATGGGCCATCTGTGGATCAGTTACTTTGGCTATTGTCCACTCTAGGCATTGGCTGCTCATCACCCTCCAACTGGCCAGCTGTGCTGCTGGCTTCTTGTCCTGGCAGGTCTTGGTGGTGGGAAGCAGTGTGAAGTCCTGGGCAAGCAGTTGGCTTCTTGGGCCCTGGGACTGAGTCAGGGTCCCCACCTCAGATAGACTCTTGGCAGTTCTCTCACAGGCATATGAGCTCCTGTGCATGCACAACAGATGTTGGGTATACACAGCTCCCATTCCTAGGTTTTGCTGAAATCACCTCTTTACTCCAAGTAGCCTCCACCTCTTTCTCCAATTTGAGAAAAATACACAGAAGAATCTGGTGTGAACTTCTAGGATCTTCAGTATTGGCTGCATATAAGGAAGAGATGGGAAATTTAAAGATCCTGGCACCTACCTCCTATCTTAGACTGAAAACATCTTTCAACTTTAGTGCTTTTAGGGATTTCGGTGTGCACCACAGCTGACCACTGATCTAGGTCAGTGCTTCGTAAATGTGAATGTGCATAAGAATAACTCATGAAATGTAGAAACAAATTTCCAAGTTCCCACTCCCAACATATGGACTCAGTATTTCCAGAGTGTGGGCTGAGATCGTGTGTTTCTAATAAGCTTCTGGTGATGCTCTTGGTGCTAGCTACCAATCACACCTTCGGTGAGTTCTGGAGCTTTGCTCCTTAGCATATACCCCATGAAGTGGCAGGACAGGCATCGCCCAGAAGCTCCCTAGAAATTAAAAGCTACAAATCCCAGCCCAGGACAGTTAGAACAACTCTAATTTGTATGCATGGCAAGGACTGAGAAGCATTAATACATAGAAGGTACAAACTCGCAGCACCTGAGCCAGATTTAGCTGGCAGATGTGTGTTATCTGGCTTGCATAGTATTGTTTTCAAAGTTAGAATTAATTAATAATGCTGAAAAACTGGAGATTTCTTGGTGTTCTTGAAAAACTGGAAGATCTAGCAACCTTGGGTGTCCATTCAGACTGAGCTAACCACTGGAGACAGTGTGTACAAGCTCACAGCTGCTCCAGAAACCACTGCATTCACTAGTGCTAGCTTCATGACTTCTGCAGGCACTGAGATTTGCAGCTGTTAGTTTGTACCCTCACCAGGCTGCCTGCTCTCCAGTTGAGAATTAAAGCTCCCAAGCACTGTATTTGGAGCCTTTCCATTTTGCCTCTTTGCACCTCACTCAGTTCATCTGTGAAATGGATTAAGAGAGCATACTTAGGGTTCTGGTAAAGACTAGATGAAGATATCATGCCTTTTAAGTTCTATGCCTCTGCTTTGCACATGAGAAGTTCCTGTACTAGAGTTTTTTGAAATATTTTCCCTGGACCATGAGCATTAATATCATTTGAGCAATTGCTAGAAAGCAGACAGTCAAGCTCTACCCTGGGCCCAAATAATAAATTACAAATTTTCAGAAGAAAGTGAAACTATCTGGATTTGACCAGGGTCAAAAGCTCACCAGGAGTGCCATAATCTATGGAGAGAGAGGTCAGTCAAGATGTCCAGGTGGCTGAAGTTTTAAAACAATTTTTTTAAAGACAAGGTCTCGCTATGTCATTTGGGCTGGCCTCAAATTCTTGGCAGTCCTCTTGCCTCAACCTCCTGAGTGCTGAGATTACAGTCATGGGGCATTATACCCTGCCTTGAGGTGACTGAAGTTTTGCAGATGAGAGAGATAAGGTAAGAGGTTAATCTGTGTAGGATGGAGCTTTCCCAGCCTTTTTCTCTGTGCCTGCTCATACAGGAGGGTCTATGCTCCTGTGGTCCCAGTGTTGGCTATGACAGAGACAGACTCATTCATCTTAGCCCCAAGTAAGCTGAGACGTGGTATGTGGTCACCCACAGGTTTCTGAGTCAGACTGGTCTCCTCTAACTATATTTTTCAAATCCAAGTAAGGCACTTTCTGCTCTAGCTGACCCAGCAAGAGCTTGATTTGTGAATGGACAGAACCGCAGCCACTAGCACCCTCAGATCATGTTTCCCAAACCTAGCCTGGAACCAGTGCTGCATTGTAGACATTGTACATTGAAGGGATGGTCCAGCTCTATTGTGAGGTCAATTCTTTGCCCCTGCCTGTCTTCCTGGCTACACTGGCTGAATTTCTAGTACCTAGGATGCCTAATAGGACCATAGCCTGCTTGACTACTGGGGCCATATGACCCTCACGGGAAGAAACTGACTGGACTACGTTTTCTTAAGCAGGAGAAGTTGCTGTACAGAAGCCTCACACCAGAACTGTCTCTGTGCTTCCTGTGAACAGCTCATGCAGTGAGACAACAGAGAAAAGGGGGAGGCTGGGGAGAAGTATGTCCCTAAAGGTGATGATGGAGTTGTTCAGGAAGAGATTGCAGAAGATTGTTTAGGAACTCTTCCTCTGACAGTGTTTGAAGAGTAACTCAGCAGGAATGACTCATCCGCCTGGGATTAATCAGGCTTAAAACAGGAAAACAGTGTTGGACTTTGTGATTTTCAGGAGTACGTCTAAGCAGAAGACTTAACCATAATAATGGTAACAATGATAAGGGTAAATATAGCCCTTATCTTCTGAATGGCAGGCAGGATTCTAGGTAGTTTGTGTACATTGTCTCAGGGTTGGCACACTTCTTTAAAGGGTCAGACAGTGAATGAAGTTTTGTGATTCTTGTGGTCTCTGGTGAAACAACTTATATTTGGCCTTGCCGCACAAAAGAGGCCATAGACACTACACAACATGGGATTGCCTGTGTTCCATGAAAATGTTGCATATGAAAACAGGTGGTAGAGTGGATTTGGCACACAGCTATGTAGCTTGCTACCTCCTGCATTATCTCCCTGACCCTCATGATACAGTGAAGTATTTTTTATTATCAGTCATTTCACAGATAAGGCAAATTAGAGGGATTAAGCAACTTGCTTGAGACTCCAGAGCAAGTAGACTGCAGGCCCAGTATTTTGCCTTGGGATTTCCAATATCATCATGTCCGGGCAAACCCTTCTGTCTTCAGAGGAGTGTCTCTTATTCCAGGTCCCTGCATTGCAGGTGCAATTCTTCAGTTATTTAGTAATACTGGGCATCTTTGGTTGCCCAGCATTCTGCTTGATCTTTAAAAGTATACATCTCATTTAACTATTGGGAAAACTCACTGAGGTAGGGAGTGTAGTGCTGTCCTCACTGAGAACTGAAGGTAGGGTTTCCAGGATCTATCCTTAGTGAGAAGCTGAGCTGGGACCACACTCTGGGCTCTCTGAATTTAGTGATCTTCCTCCAGACCATTTTGCCACTTGACTTGATCTCAGCCAAAAGACCAAGAACAAATCCATCTTGCTTCTTGTTTTAAAAGGCTTTAACAACTTTTGAACTCTCCAAATAATACATTTTTATTGGAGAGGAATTGCAGCAATCTCAAAGATAGACAACAATAAAGAATCACTCTTAATCCACCATCCAAAAATACCTCTGCTACTAATTTGATTCTTTCATCTTGATCCATATTATTTTCCCACACAATTACATACTAAATAAAATATTTTATATATTTGTTACCTATTGTTTTAAAGTGGAAGATTTTTCTTTTCATTCTTTTTTTAAAGTTTAACTTCTGTGTAGATGTCTTTAATTTCTTATGGCAGGAAGCTTTATTGTTAGTATCACAAACACTTAGGAAATGATTACCTCTCAGAGATGTCTTCCAGATGCAGTTGGCTTTTGGATTTTGAGTCCATTGCAAGATCATACCTCTTCAATTTATCAGGATGAGAAATTTCTCCCTATTTGTCCTAGCCCCTGGTTCTTTGGCACTGGCCTATCGCATTATGACCCTCAGGCCATCTCAGTGTTGGCATACAAGGAAAAACAACTGATGAGAACAATGATGTCACCTTGGGTATAATGCATTCAGTAATAACCATAACATCAGGCACAGCCTAGAAAATGATAAACTGTGGTATTAATTTGCCACCTTTAACCATATGAATAAGATTTGTACTTATGAAACAAAATTGAAAACCAGAAAATTGTATGCAGTAAGTGTCTACTCAATATGGTGATTTTGCTCTCAAGAGGAGAAAATTTAAAAGGGGTTAGGGAAAAATATAGAGAAATAGAAGAAGAGTAAGAGCTTAGACGGCTGAAGAACAAAGGAAGATTACCTAAGCTTTGGAAAACTGGTGAGGTGAAAGGAAAGAGGGAAGAAACATAAATAGGAATACAATAAACAGCAACAACCAAAAACCTAGAAACAATGTTCATACTGATATAATGACTAACAAAAAAGAGAAGAAATGAAAAGAAAAGGAACGAAAAAAAAGGTCTACTTCAGGGTGTGTCTCTGCTGTCACTGGCAGACAAAGGGGGCACACAGAGCCCAGATCTATGTTGAGTGATCCCAGCAAGCAAGTAGTAGATTTACCATGGGATGGTGGATAATTCCAGCAACCCTGTCCCTTCAGCTCCACTGAAGTTCAGGCTGGTTCTGGATTCTGGCTGTGAGGCTGAGGCCTTCAGCCCACCATATGCCAGGTGCCTCCTGTTGGCTTGAACTTGGCTCCCTGCCCTTGGGTGTCTCTCAAAACTGCAGCTCACCCTGACGCTGGGAGCTGCTAGATGGAGCCAGCTCACATCTTCCCGGAGGAGTAGAGTTCAGTTGGCCCAATGGAAACCGGCCAGTTGCCTTTTCCTGGGGTTGCCTCAAGTGGACTGGAATGGGATTACTCACCAGGCACTGCAGCCTGCAGCATCCATTGCTCCGTTCCACTAGTGCATTTCTCCATGGAGGCTGCTGGTGTCATTTGCAGTCACTGTGTCTCTTCAGGTTCAAGCTGCCCCTCCAGTGTCAAGAGCTGAGACTCAGAGAGAAAGTTCCATTTACTGCCTCCCTCGACTGCACTGAGGTCCCTCTTTTTGCTCTCCCTGTGGGCTCTGATTTTTACTTCAGATCCTTGTTTGATACCAGGGATTCACTTCCCTCCTTTTTCTCTTCCTCATGTTGCTGTATGCTGCAATCTGGACTCCAAATCTCAGAGAGGCTGTTTCTCTGCTACTCACCACTCCACTATCTTCCTGGAAATATCTCTTTTTCTGGCTCTCTCTCTCCCTCCCTCCCTCCCACCCTTCCTCTCCCTCTCCCTCTCCCTCTCCCTCTCTTTCTCTCCCCCCACCCCTGTCTTTCTCTTTGGTACTTGTGATTAAACCCAGGGCCTTTGAACTGAGCTACAATCCCAGTCCTTTAAAAAAAATTTTTTTTTTTATTGAGTTTATTGGTACATTTAGGGATACAGTACAGTTACATTTATTGTTGGGATCATGTACCTTTACATGGCAAGTCTTGATTCTCATTTTTTTCCCCTTACCTCTGCCCTCCCTTCACCCCCTCCTCCCCTCCCCATCTACAAACACTTTATTTTCATCTTTTCATTCTCTCACATTTTTTTCTTTTCCCTTTTTGTTCTTCCCCTACGTATCACACCTTCCCTACACCTTTAGCTCCTTTCCTCCCATTTCTAAATGTCAGTAATCTTATTAGAATCTTATGCATTGTTGCAGAATATTCACACCAGGGAAACTATTCGGTATTTACACATGTGGGACTTATTTATTTCACTTAGGAGTATATCTTCAATATGTATCCATTTTCCTATGAATGAATCTATTCTCTCTAAAAAAATTTTTTTTAGTGACAGGTTCTCACTAAGTTTCTGTTTCCTGGCTGGGCTCAAACTTATAATAATTCTCCTGCCTTAGCCTCTCAGAAAGTTGGGATTACAGGCATGTGCCACCATGCTAGACTGAGATTCTGTATTTATGTAATAAATTTTTAATAAAAACACAACTTTAATGGCTGCATATATTCCATTACAGAAAATAGCATAATTTAGATCTATTTTTTAAATCATAAATACTTTAATTACATTCTTTTTGAAAAGTAATTAATCAACAAATAAAAATTGTATATATGAAAGGTATACATTGTGATGATTTGGTATTCATTTGATATTGTGGTAATGCTTACCACAATCTAAAACATCCATTATCACCCTTCCTTACCATTTTGTGTGAAGTATTGGTCAGAAGTGGCACTAATTCATAGAAACAATGAGTAGGATAGTAGTTTCTAATTTCTAAAGGAGGGGTATTGGGAAACTTTAGCCACAGGGTACAAATACTCTGTTACAAAATGAAAACGTTCTAGAAATTAAATATATACCATGGTGACTATAGTTTATAGTACAATATTGTTTATTTGAAATTCTTATACATACATCTCTGTTAGAATCCCCTATCATTTCCCTAGGATAAATTCCTATGCTTATTGTTAGCCTAAAGTGTTCTAATTATTTACTTTTATTTTTATTTTTTGGTTTTTTTGAGACAGGATCTCACTATGTAGTTGAGACTGACCTGGAACTCACTATGTAGCCCAGGCTGGTCTCAAACTCACAGGGATCCTCCTGCCTCAGCCTCCCGAGTGCTGGGATTACAGGCATGCGGCACCTGGTTTAAAGTGTTCTAATTATTTTTAAAATTCTGTGCACAATTTCAAATTGGACTTTTTAGAATTTTGTGTGAATCTTTATTTCTTTGTCAGATTACCATATCTCTAATTAATAAAAAATTATTTTTGATAGCTTTATGAATTGAAGTGTTGTTATATATTTCTTTTTACTGATAAGTGATGAGGTTTCAGTGTTTTCTTGTTGATTTGCCAGTATTTTTGTTTATTCAGGGCATAAATATTTCTTTATAAGGGCCAGGGATTTAGCTCAGTGGTTTGCTGCCTGCCTCACAAGTGCAAGTTCCTGAGTTTGATCCCTAGTACCCCCCAAAAAAGTTCTTTTTTTTCCTTTTTATTGAGTTTATTGGTACATTCTAGGTATGCAGTACAGTTACATTCATTACTGGGATCTTGTACCTTTA
This sequence comes from Fukomys damarensis, assembly GCF_012274545.1. Classification (NCBI taxonomy): domain Eukaryota; kingdom Metazoa; phylum Chordata; class Mammalia; order Rodentia; family Bathyergidae; genus Fukomys; species Fukomys damarensis. The sequence continues at coordinate 3,706,809 of NW_022900946.1, read as the reverse complement.
CATGACAGGTCTTGGTTCTCATTTTTTCCCCTTGTCCCTGCCCTCCCTTCACCCCGTCCTCCCCTCCCCATGTACAAACACTTTATTTCCATTTTTTCATTTTCCCCAAAAAGTTCTTTACCTGGCACATATAAATCCTAAATTTTATTTGTCTTAGAAGGAAAATACTTTTTTTACTCTTAGCAAAGAGTGTTTATTTATTAACCCTCAACAGATTCAGCAGCAAGACTAGTTGTAATAATACTCTTTGTCCTTAATCACAGCTTCTACTTCTATGAGTTCAATTCCCCAAGTGGCTGGAACTCACAGGCAGGGACTTAGCAGCTCCTCCTAGATCTCTGGTATCAACTGCACACTTGTAATCTGGAGTGGAAATCAGCTCAGAACGGGCAGCCAGAAGACACAGAAAAAGTCTTTGAGGTTCATGACCAGCCCTGAGCAAAGGAAGGCCTTGCTCTGTAGGCAGCCAAAAGGCACTGGTTACCTCTCCCTCCTTTGAAATAAATGCAAGGAGGCAAAAAAACAAGGTGATGAAAATTTTGTTTAGAACATGATTTAATTGAACACTGCCAGGAATTTATTTTCATATTTTCAGTATATTTTAGAGAGAAGAAAAATGCTATGAGACCTGACATTTCTCCATTACTCCCCCTTCAATCCTCAAGCATGTTTCATTTTGAGAAAAAATAATCCATCATGTCAGGTAAGTCCCTCATTTGGGGACAATAAAATTTCTTTCTATGCACTAGAATGAGGCATGGCAACGTTTTTCAATCTTGGCACTATTGACATTTTGGACCAGACAGTGATTTGTTGTTGGGGACTAAAGGATGAATTAATGAAGGAATGATCCAATAGTTGCATTTAAATATTTGAAGAATTACGACATGAGAAATTCACCTTTATTTCCCCCGTTGGTTTGTGGGGCTGAATTAATTATAAGTATAAAGCTATTGGAATCCACGCAAGGAGTCTCTCATAATGAAAACTCTGAGAAGATGGAATGATCTACCACCAGAAGTAATGAGATCCTTTTCATGGAGGTATTTAAGGAGAGATTGGACCACTCTTATACAGGGTGCTGTACAAGACATTCATACAAAAACTGGGTGGTTCAAAGTTTCAGGGTATCCTCTACTCCTAAGATTCTATAAATCTGTTTCTTTTTTTAATATAGTTTTTAACACTTTGTATTCAAGTAATATTTTCACTCACGACACTTATTTCTCTTAAAATAGAGGTAAAGTTTTCTAGAGTCCTGAAAAATCATCACACATATTTAAAAAACTAGCTTTTGAAGAACTTAAGTTAGGGGTATCTTGTTAAAATGAACTTCATTTCCACTAGTCCAGATCTGGCAGATTCTTCATAGTTTCTCTATCATGTTGTTGAAAGTGAGCAATGCAATCAAATCAGTAGAGAGGACACAATAAGGCGTGTGAGTGTGTATGTGAGTGTGAGTGTGTGTGTGGGGAAATATTGCAAATTTTGCAGTTTCCACAGTTAGTGTTATAGACCTTTGTTGAAATTTCAGGCCAACCTGAACTGATTCTTGTTTTTCTGGGGCTCAGAATCTACAGAGAAGTTGGATTCTTCTTTATCTCTCACTAGATAATGAGAGTCAACACAAGGCGGGAATTAGCAGGAGCCATTTTCACCAAAGGCATGGATCTGCGGGGTCATCAGGGGTCAGCAGTAGCCATGGGTCAATCAAACCATGAGTCAGCAGCAGCTATGAGTCAGTAGGAGTCACGGGTCAGTAGGATCAACAAGAGTAAGGACTCAACAGCAGCCATGGGTCAGGAGGAAACCATGGATCTGGAGAAACCATGAGTCAGCAGAAGCCAAGCATCATCAGAGACCACAAGAAACACTGTTCAGCAGAAACTTTTCTTTATTGTATCAAGCCCATCGGTTGGCAGAAGCCATGGGTCAATAGGAGTCATTGTCAGTAGGAACCATGCATCAGCCAAAGAGACTCCACAGTGGGTGGTGGGGGCAAATAAGAGTCACACAGAAAGATGGCAGAACCTGACTTTGAGGTGGCTATTACCACAAGGTAGCTGAAGCCACAATTAAGCAAAAAGCTAGAAATTAGCCAGAAGCTGAGTGGAGAGGACTTACTAATAGTAGTATTGATTGATAAAGTATGGAGAATAAGTAAATCATCTTCATAACAAGGTAGAGAACAAAGTGTTTCTAAAGGAGTGGCAAGATAGCCTAATGCCTAGAAGCACCGAATCCTGAATGACCTAATTCCCGAATAATATTCTAGTCTCTGAGAACTGGTGATTTGGTAATTGAGATCCTTGTCTTGCCTAATTTCCCAGATATCCCAAGGTAAACCCCACTATAATATTCATTACTTATTTAGACTGGATGCCTATAAGGGAAACTCTTCAGATGCACTATAGTATGCAAGCCTGTCTTTTTGGGTTCTTGATACATTTCACTAAATTGCTTTTCAAAAATTTTGTCTTATTGGTTGTTTTCTACCTTCTAAATGTATTCTTAAAGGTACAAAGTTTCAATAGGAACTGTAGGAAAACTGCTAGATTTGTTATCTATCAGGAGAAATTTATACTAGAAAAAGTTACATACAGGGGATTGATTGACTGATTGATACTTGCTATCCTGACCATATATTTCTGCAATGTAAATCAGAAAATTTTGAAGTCATAAGGGAAAGAATCCAATTCAAACTGGTTTGTCAGTGGAAATAAATTATTAAGACATGTACCTTGGACGTTTGGAAAGTAGTGTGGTTTAGGTTGTGGTTGGATCCAGGGTCCTGATAATGTCAATAATGTCAGTCCGGATGTGTGTACTACTCTTTCTCCTCATCCTAGGTTGGTGGTTGAAATCTCTGAGTGCTGGTTCAGTCAGACCCACATCATGTCCTCCATTTGTAGACAGACACAGAGAGAAATATGACCCTCCTGTTTACCGCAAGCTATATGACCTGGGAAAGTTACGGTTTTTAAATGGAGATGGAGTGAAGAAGTCAAAATAGATTATTACGAGCCCCATCTTATAGATATAAGGAATTCAGAACATCTTTCAAATAGGTTGAATTTACTTTTGGAAAGTTCAGAACTGTTTGGACATTCTTGTTTGTAATTTCCATTTCAGTCTTCTTCTAGTGTCTAGTTCCAGGGTTGTAAAGTTACAGGGTGGAGGAAGAAGGATAGGCAAGTTACATTATACCCAAGATGTGGAACCAGCAGGTGACAGTGTGTGCCTCTATCGTGGGGACAATGCACAAAAACTCCTTTTAAGTGTCATTTTTTAGGAACAGCAAATGCCTGTTCCTTTGGGGGAAAGTGAAGGTTGACAGCATGCCTACTGTGATTAACTCAACATCTAGGAGCATCCCTAGATCCACCGAGGCAGGGCATACACCTCCCCTCCCTCCCTCATGGCACACCGGAAGAAGGAAGCCAGTTTTGTTTAATTTGGGCCCTTCTAATATCTTACAAAGTAAATACAACTGTTCCCAGATACTAAAGAAATTTCCAGTCATCCTCCCCTGCCTTGTTTTCCTGTGCTAAAAAACATTTCCAGAATACCATGTGCTCCTGAAAATGTACTTCCAAGTATGTGAAACCCACTGCAGCTCCCTGGAGGAGTGTTTGAATGTGTAGTGAGAGCCCACACCTGCTGTCAGAGCTACAAGGGGGAGGACTCTGTCCCCAAGTCAGCCTTCTTGTCGGGAACCTCCTCCAAACACTCCTGGGGAGCAGTTGGTGTTAGGTCAGGAAACCACTTCCCATGAAACTCACCCCTCTTGTTTCCTCATGGCCTCTACTCTATGGGTAAAGAAAAACAGGTGTCCCCTGCTGCTGAGGATCAGCCTCCCTTCCCCTTCCACAGAGTCTGTCTGGACAGAGACCCAAGCCTGTGTTCATGGGCCACACTGCTTGGTGGAGAACACAAAATTGCAATGAAATTTGAAAAGTATCAACTTTAAACACCATCAAAACACTGGAGAACCTTACAGAAGAAGAAAGAACTTTCCTGGGGAATCTTGAAAGCTTAACAAGAGAGGAAGCACTCAAACTTAGTCTTGGAAGAACAGGCATTTGCCAAGTGGGGATTACATGGGTAATTTTGAAAAGCTGGCATGTTGTACACGTGCCGAGTGTCATTGCTGCCCTTGTGCTATAAATATATTTACATGTATGGTGTGTATTTCTCACACAATATTTACATGTATATTTATTCATTTCTCCTTCCCAGCAACCATGTGAAGTACTGACATTATTCCCATTTTACAGAAAAGGAGACTGAGGTTAAGAAAAGTTAAATTATTTGCCTAAGGGCACACTTCAAGTGAATAGTACGCCTGAAATTACAACCCAGGCCTTTTGAATCCAAGCCCATGTTAACTCCCTCAAAATGCAATAGAGCTGGATGTAGGAGGCCCAAGTCTGTGATAGCACTCGGAGGCCAAGGCAGGAAGATCACGAACTCAGCCTGGGCAATTTAGCAACTTAGGAAGACCTTGTCTCAAATTTAATAATAAAAAAAAGGGGTAGGGATCTAGCTCTGAGGAAAAGGCCTGGGTTCAATCCCCAGTACACACAGACACACACACCCAGACACACACACACACACACACACACACACACACACACACACACGGGCTAATAGGATCAAAGGTTAAGGCAGCACTGTGATGGCCTGAAACCATGTCCAAAATCTTTGATATCCCTCCATACTGAATTTCTCTCTCTTTTTGTATGGGCTTTGTGACTCATTTCTTCTAAAGAGAATAAACTAAAAGTGATCGTGTGTGACTGTGAGGATGAGGTTATAGAGAGCAGAGTGGCTGCCTCCTCTCTCTGGGACAGCGTCCTCTGCAGGAACCAGCCACATGAAGACAGTCATAGGCCCTGTAGAAAGGTTCACATGTCAGAATCTCTGGCCATGTGTCTGCCAGCAGCCAGTCTCCTATCAGCAGTCACATGGTGAGTTTAGAACCAGGTCCACTGGTTTCAGAACAGCCTTAGTCCACACTCGGCCCGAAACCTTGCCAGAACTACCCAGCTGAGCTGCTCCCAATTCCTGAGCTGCGAAGACTGTGGGAAGATAAATGTGTGTGGTTTTAAGCCACTAGGTTTGGGGACAGTTTGTTACAAAGCAACAGATAACTAATACAAGCATGAGAATATCTGTGTCTTCAACGTGTGTCGCAGGTAGTGTTTGGGGCTGAAACTCAGAGTTTATAGATGACTATCCATGAGAAGTGAGGCTCTTAGAATAAGTTATAAGGTACAGTGGCCATCCTACAAGATGAAGTTCACAGGGCCGAATGACCAAAAATCTCTCTCTCGTTCTATCCCTGACACCTCCCGCACCCAGCCAGATAATGCCCCATTTCTATAAACCTCTTGTTCATGCTGCTACATTGCACTTTGAACATTATTCCTCATTGTGCAGTCATTTGCTAACATGCCTTTCTTCCTGACTAGGGCAGGCTCCTGGGACCCTGGGCTCACATTTTATTTATCTTCCTCCTGCTCACAATCTTTTGGTCACCATAGGAGCCCTGTAATGTTTAGGGGATGTGCACTTCCCACTCTGAGTCTATGTTGCTGATGGATGGACTTTTATTCAATTCTAGCCAGTGTGCTGATGTTTTTGGGCCGGAGAGTAATATCCCTGAGAAAGATGGATTGAGGCCCAAGAGGCAAATTAGTTTAAAGTAGTAGTAGATGTGCTAGGTACTTTTAACATAGTGTTGTAAAATGATGAACTCCTACATAGACTCAGGAATGATACCTAAAACGACTTTATAGTGGACCAATGGAGACAGAGCAATAAGCCAGGCATGTTTTGGGGAGTAAGTAAGGCTGGGTGCCAAGGGCAATACACATCAATCCAAACTGTACTTTCTATGTAGCATTTTGAACTTTCTCCTTTTCTGCCTTATTCTCTACTATTTGTTCAGTTCCTGCACATAGAATGTGTTTGATATATATATTTGTTAAGTGAAAGAATACTAATGAAAGCACAGTTATTATTCATGACATTCAACTTCTCCAAGCCCTTCTTGCTGATAAAGAAGAGGGTGTTTATGGATTCAAAAAAAAAGGGCTCCTTCCAGTCATGGAATCCCAACAGCAGGCACATTTCAGCATGAGCAAGGGGACAGAGGTTATCAGAGCCCTAGGAAGCCAAGGCAAGGGTTCAGGAAAACAAAGTACAGATAAGAAGAGAACCTAAGCAATATCAGGGTATATAGGAGACACTGTCTCTGTTTGGGGACTTTTCACTAGTTTTCATTTTTCTTTTAATAATAGTTCTCTGAGCACCACTGGGAAACCCTCCTTTTGCTTATTCATTGTCTATATAATTTGAATGGAATTCATTCTTTCCTACTTGATGTTGAGAAGAACATGTGCCCACATCTGGCCAACAGAAGCCTGTGTTCTTGTGGCAATAGTGATTGGTTCTGAAATGTGCCCATGACCCAGTCAAAGACAGGAAGAGTCAATTGGACTTTTGCTATGACTGCTGGAAGAAAGCTTGCCTTCTTCCCTGCTGCACATGTGCCTGGGAGAAACTGGCTTCAGAAGTGCTGGCAACTATCTTGCCACAAAGTGGTGGAACTGAGGATGGAACCAACATGTGGAAATTAGAGATTGGAGAGAGAACTGCACAGACTTCTGACAACACCATCCCAGCTCCAGTGAGGCATTTCACCAATAGATCTTTGTGCTTTTAAGCTGCAAATGAAAAATTCTCTTTTTGTATTAGTCAAGGTTTGTGTTTCTTCTCATTTGTAAGTTTAAGAGTCCTGACCAAAGGGACTTGCTTTGGACATCATACCAGAAAGCATGGACCCATGCAGGATACAAAAAATAGCCAACTCAGAAAGCAAGCTGCGATCAATCCCCACTGGTTGGTAAAGATGAAGATTCTAATCTGCTGTTTCCCTTGGGCACTAAACTGGGCTTCAGACTGTAAAGCTTCAGTATTTGTAACCAAGCATGCTTGGAGGGCTCAGTTACCCATGTTGCCATGTTGAATGGAGGATTTTTCTTATATGCCACCGAAGTGTCCAGACTGTCACTCTTGAATGATTGGACTCGTTGCCCAAAAATATTGTTTGAGGTAAAACTTCAAGTACAGGCGCCACTTGGGACATGGACACACACACTGGAACCCTACCAAATTAGCCTTTTTCTCATGCTGGTATCTGCCTGACTGGTGTCTGCATTGGCAGGGCCTTGAATGTTTAGGCACTGGACCACTCACCTGTATTCTCTGCTAGATCCTGCTGCCTGCCTGAACCAGGTTTCTAGCCCTCCCTGCCATGCCTTGTTCATGAGACTATGTGTCTGCATTCCCAGTGTAACTGCAAGGGAGAAAATAGAGATAGATTCTCTCAGGCCATGCTAATATGGTGGAGGTGGACAATATATAATATAATTCAGAGAACTCAAAAGTACTACAATCTTAACATATCCATTGATGCTACAGTTAAATAACACAATGCATGCAACATGTTAGTTTGCATTTATTTGATTACTCGTGCAACTGAATATTTTTTCATGTTTGATCATTTATATATCTTCATATATAAATACTTTCTGTTTTTATATTGACGCTTTTGAGGGGATATTTATTCTTTTATATTTATTTGTATTTTTTATTTTATTTTATTTTATTTTTTATTTTTTATTTATTTGTATTATTCTTTAGTCATTAAAGACTTTTCCATTTTACAGATTTTTGTTATCTTTGGATAACATAGCTTTTGTGACTTAATAAGAAAGTTTTTAAGGTATTCAACTATAGGAGTCAAATATTGTTTTTCCCAATGGTTAAGCAATAATGCGTAGGCCACTATCCTTATAAATGTCGAAGACCACTTGTATTATATTCTAAACTTTTATATAGTTTCCTTTTATCTCTTTCTAGATACTCTAGTATGTTCTGTTGCACTGTATATTCTTGTAGTATCATCTTGCTGTTTTAATAATTATAGCTTTATAATACAAAGTGACATCTATTGAATTCTCTTTGTCCTTTTTTTCACCTTAAAGTTCTGTTCTCTGTTTCTGGTGTGATATTTTTCTAAATGAGAACTGGAAAGTTATTGTCAAGATCCAAAGAAATCCCTTTGAGAATAAGATTAGGGATAACTGGAGTTACCATATTGAGAATACTCAGGATTTTGATATATATTTTTCATTTACTAAATCTTTAGGTGTGTTTCAATAAAATATTAAAACATCACAATACAGGTATAGTTCATTCCTTGTTCAGCTGGCTATTTGTCATTACGTATTATTTTTCTTAAGAATGGAATTTTTTCAAATAATGCTGTTTCTTGCCAGCTTCTCATACAGTAGACCTCATTAAATAATAATTGTTGATGAGCATGCTCAGTGGATAGAGATAGAACCACTATCCACAGTTAATTTTACATATAAATGGAACAAAAAGAAACTATTACCACCGTTTTGCCTTTAGCGATAATTTGTTACTAATGCTTATGTAAATATAGAAACATAATTTATGAAATTTATGTCTGTTTATTGACCTGTTTTACAAACTTGGGATACGGAAATTCATATTTGATCACTTTATTTTCCCACTTGCTTGTTAGGGTGAGTGCATCTCAGGGATGCTTCTTACTCCCAGGGTGCCTACCCAAACCACACCCCAGCACCCTCGGAAGCTCATCCATTCCGACAGGTTGGTCCCACCTAAAACCCCAGGTGATTGGGCAGGGAGTGTATCCCCTCACGTACAGTTGTCTCACCATTTTGTTTGGTCCAACAAAACCTCATACACCCCCATGGTGACACCCACCCTATTGATCCAGGGTCCTGGTAACCTACACATGGAATCCAGGATCTTCCCCATTCAGTGCACATCCAGCTGCTGTTTGAAAAATATGGATCTACAGGAAAGGGCCACTGCTTCTCCCAGAGGCCCACAGAGGTGGAACAGCCTTCTGGATCCACCCTCCTTGCACATTGGACTACTGGTGTCCCTTAACTTCACTGCAGTGAGCTCTTAGAGTCCATATACCAGGCCTTCTATGCAGAATGAAAAGCTTATGTGTCTTGGAGATAAATCACAAGCACCCATGTGTGTTACTGTGATTAACAACATACAAATTCTTTTTAAAGTATGCACCAATTCATAGGATTTGATTTATCATTTTGCATTTGATCAACAAATACCCCTTGGACTTAACCTGGCAGTCCTCCAAGCACACCACATCCTTTGTAGTCTCCAGGAGAAAGCAATTTATTTTTTCCTACCTAAGTACCTGAGGGGGCAGAAAGCATGGTTACTGTGGCCTTTCCTTCTGCTTAACCCCATGTTTTAAGACTATTTTTCCATTCCATTCTCATCTCATTAAAAGAAAAAAAATACAAAACAGAACCAAAAGGTATTCTTCTGAAGCTCAAGCTGCTCAGCTCCAATACCTTTTCCCAGTTTATCATTTTTTTTTGTTTTTTGTAATATTGGAAACTGAACCTAGGTCTACATTCCCAACTCTTTTTATGTTTTTATTTTGAAACTAGGTCTCCTGCCTCAGCCTACCAAAAGCTGAAACTACAGGAGTGTGTCGAGGTACCTGGCTTCATCCTTTCACTTTTGTCTGATGACATCCTGCATCTTATTCTTTAATTGTTGTACATATTTCCCCTTTCTAATTCAGCGACTGTCCTCAGTGAACAAGCAGTCAGCCTAAGCAACGTATCTCCGATGTATGATTTCCATTTTTTAGGGCCTTTGCACTGAATTACATCCTCAGAACTTCTTTATTTTAAAAATTTTGAGACAAGGTGTTGCTAAGTCACTAAACTGCCCAGGTTGGACTCTTACTTGTAATCCTTCTGCTTCAGGTAAGCAGCACCATGCCCAGCTGATTTCTCTGCTTTAATAACCTTATTGTCCTCTTCATCTCAGCCGCCCAGTTGGACCAAAGCACCTTCTCAAACACCAGTTCAAGCACACAAACATCCTATCCTTCTCATTCGCTTGCTCACATATTTTTGTTTAGCACCCTTCTTCCATTTCATAGGTGTTTCTGGGTCAATAAGTTCTGTGTCAGTCAGGCCCATACAACTTGTGAGAGAGAGAGAGAGAGAGAGAATTTAATATTTTTAAAATGTTACACGGAATTAAGGGACTGTACAGGCAAAATTCTCTGACTTAACAGACTGTGGAGGCAACAGCCCCTGGAGAAGGAGAGACAAAGGGGAAATGGGAATTATTAAAACACAGGTGCAGGGAGAAGTTGATGATGCCAGGCCCCAGACCTCTGCAGAGGAGGCTGCTGGCTGCTGGTGCTGCTGTCTTTGTGAAGGGGCTCAGAGGCTGACTGAGTCTGGGACGTTCCCCACTGGGCTGGGGTGCTGCCGGCTGAAGAAGCACTGCTGGGGCCTCACAGGAAGCACAAGCTCCTCCCAGCCCCACCCGCAGCCTGTGACCCCTGCTCCCCATTGCTCCAGCTTACAGGAGCTAGCACGGGGGAAATGTCACCTGCACAGCACCAACCTTGGCTCCGGGAATGTCTGAAGCCCAGACAACAGCTTAACAGTGGGAAGAAATTCTCTCCTTTCTCTGTCCACACTCTGCACTTCCTTTCTTTGTAGCTTGAGACTAATTATCCAGCATTTCAGTTATTCTGGCATCATAAATTCATTTTCTTTAAACAAGGAGATCAGCACCACTGATTCCCAAGTACAGCACTGTCTGACAGATTCTTCTCACCAATTTGTTTCACCACTTTCTACCAAGACTGTTTTAAATCTTCTCTACTGTCCTCCAACTTCCATGCCCTTTTTCTTCTTGCTAGGTTCTCCCTCAAAGACAGAGATGACCTCCCTGTCCCTGATGTAAGCCCCCAGACTCCTCCTGAGCTCCTGCCATTGTGACAGAGCTGGAGTCCCTCCTGTGAAGCTGTCCCCCACACCTCTCCTCAGGAATCTAACCCTCTTTGTTCTATGATTTTAGAATTCATCTGTACTCGCTTTATTCTATAGTTTTGTTTTTTCCCCCATATCATGTCCTTGCTTCAGGCTTTTCATAAATTTTAATTTCATTCACTTCTTTGTGAAAACAGTTACATTCTGCTGAAAAATTATACATCCATGTTAGAGAACCATTTGACAGTTTATTATAACATTTAACACACACTTAAATTAGACCCGACAAAGCCATTCTTGGTTGTTACTCAAGACAAAAAACTAATGGTTCCTGAAAATCTCTAAAAAATCACCCAAAAGTGAAGACAAGATAAATGCCCTGTAACTGGTGAATGGATAAAGAAACTACAGTATGAAACATCTCTGTATTATAAAACATTACATAGCAATCAAAAAGAGTGAACTATCAGTAGACACAAGAACATAGGTTACTCTGAAATGTACTATGCCAAATGAAATAGACTAAAAAAGTGAGGCAATATATAATCCCATGTATATGATATTCTGCAAAAATCAAAGTTATAGAGACAGAAAAGTGATCAGTAGTTGACATAAAAGTCCCCTTTACGTTTAAATAGATAAGCTCTTCTGTCTTAACAGTCTCACAGAAACGAATTATTCCACTATCCCCTGCAAATTATTGTCAATTTTGCTCTCATGTTCACGGAAATATTTTTAAAAAGTTTGTCTATACCTACTGTCTTCATCACCTCTCCTACTATTCACTCTGTAAGCTACTTCACCCTTGCTTTCACATTTTCAAATGCAACAGGCAATGCTCTCTGCTTATCTCTCTCTACCTTGCTCAGCACCATCCTAAGAGGAGAATTTCTCCTCTTCACTGAGATTAGAGATTCCTGCCTAGGCAGTGCACAGGCAAATACTGTTCTTGAGTCTGCTCTGTTATAGCCCCAGATTCGAGCACAGCTCATGCCACAGAGTAGGAAAGATCCCGGCAAGCATTTCTGGAAAGTAGCTTTGGAACAGGTAGCTAGAAAAGGGGGTGCCACCAGGCTCTTTCAGAGAACTCCAGTATCTCACCTGCTTTGCATCTGTATGGTATTTCCCGGAAAAGACCTTTCTGCCACTTGCTCTCAACCATTGCAAAACAAAACAAGAATTGCCAAGGCATGAAAGCTAACGAGCACCCCTTATCTGTTTAATTTTAGCCCCTCTAAATGTATTTCCCAGAATGATGGACTTCTTTTGTAGAACCTTGAAGGAGACCCCTTTTTCTCTCTGGAATGAGTTCAGGTTATGGATTTATTGCAAGCTGTGTGTATTCTCTTTGATTGATCAGTGCTGAACAGCTGAGCAGCAACATTACTAATTATCCTCAGGATATAATGCTGTTGAAGAGTCATTAAGGACTCTCTAAATTTAGAAAGCATCCACTGTCAAACAAAGGGACTCTCTTCTCGCCTCAGCCAGAAAATGCACAGTCAGGTCCCCTGGGCCCTTTTTGACTCAACTTGGGCTTCATTTTTGTTGTAGCAACTCCACTAAAGCAGGGCATATCCCTAATTTTGCTCAGTGACAAAGACGAAGCAGAATTCTAATAAGATTCCAACACTTTATTTTTATCTGTTCTTTAATAAGAATGTGGTAGGCTTTTCTTTCATGGGGAGCACAGGGATGCTATAGGATAAGTAGATGGAATTGTCTTAATTATGAGGTAGTCAATGTGATCTAAGGACCCAAATCTTTCCCTCACCAGCTTGTCCCAGATTACTATTGAATGTATAGTACCTTTATGGTGAAATTAAGGAATTATAACCTAAGTTTTAAAAAAGTTAAAATGAGTGGGAGGAGAGAACACATTAAACCTGATATATTAACTGAGATCGTGTAAACAAAACAGCTAGTACAGTGTCTGGAGCAGTAAGAGTGCTCAATAAGTGGGATACATTATTTCTATTATGAATAATTGCTGGAGCATTCACTAAGCAAATTCTTGTTGAGCATCTATTTGGTGTTAGGATACTGTAGTGTAGTGGATGTTAGGGATATAGAGATGGATTGTCATAATTCTTTCTCTGAAAAAGCTCAGGTGATCAAGGCAATAAAACACTTAGGTAAAGAATTAGAATTGCACATAATAAGTGTTATCCACAGCTGAAGTACTGAGCACTATGTGAGGTACAGAAGCACAGAGCTAGCTGGGCTTGTGGAAGACCAGGGACACTTTTGGAGAGATGTGCTGGGAACAACATCTAGGGTTTCGCCATGTGAAGAATGAGGGTAGGGAATTCTGGGCAGATGAGACCACGTGGAGAAGGCAAGACAACATAACAATAACAGTAGGAGAGCAATAATGTTTACTGTGTTCAGAGCACAATCCCACGGAGGAGTATGGAAGGAAACCAGTGGAAAAATACTCTGAAGGACTGAATGCCAGGTCTAGGTGCAAGGGTTTAATCCTATAAGAAACACAGGACCACTAGAGATGTTAAAGCAGGAGTGCCATACCATTTATTGTTGAGAAATATATGTTCCCTGTGACTGAAGGTTGGAGATTGGTCGACTATAGCCCATGGGTTAAATCTAGTTTCCTGATGTTTTATTGTATGCTACATGAGCTAAGAATCATTTTCACAAATTTAAATGACTGAAATTCAGTTAAAAAAAAAAGGAAGACTATCTTGTGGCACATAAAAGTTACAGGAAGTTCAAATTCAGTGTCCATAAATAAAATTTTAGTGGCATAGACATACCCAGTCATTTACGCCTTGTGTATGGTTACTGTGGTGCCACAATAGCAGAGATGAGTGGATACTACAGAGATAAAAAATATTTACTATCTTCTTTTTAAAGAGAAAGCTTGCTGCTATCAAGAAATCAAACAATAACGAATGCTGGCGGGGTTGTGGGGAGAAAGGAACCCTTCTCCATTGTTGATGGGAGTGCAGACTGGTGCAACCACTATGGAAATCAATATGGATATACCTCAAAGAGCTGGGACTAGACGCAGCCATCCCTCTGCTGGGTATCTTGCCAAAAGAATTAAAATAATCTTATCACAGTGATATATGTGCACCTATGTTTAAAACAGTGGCACAGTTTGTAATAGCTAAAACTTGGAAACAGCCCTTTTGCCCATCAGTTGGAAACTGGATAAAGAAGATGTGGTTTTTCTATAAAATGGAATACTGCTCAGCCATAAAGAATGACAAATTAGATTCATTCATAGGAAAATAGATACATTTTGAAGATATACTCCTAAGTGAAATAAATAAGTCACACATGTGTGAATACCGAATAGTTTCTCTGTTGTGAATAAACTATAATAATACATAAGATCCTAATGATATAATAGACAATGTGAAATAGGAAGAAAGGGGCCAAAGGTGTAGAGAAAGTGGGAAGGGTGGGGGAAAGGTAATAAGGGAAAAGAAAAAAATGAGAAAATGAAAAAATGGAAATAAAGTGTCTATAAATAGGGAGGGAAGGAGGGGGTGAAGGGAGAGCAGAGACAAGGGGAAAAAATGAGAACCAAGACTGGTCATGTAAAGTTGCAAAATCCCAATAATGAATATAACTGTACTGTTTACCTAAAATGCACCAATAAACTTAATGAGAGAGAGAGAGAGAGAGAGAGAGAGAGAGAGCAAGAAAGCTTGCTGGGGCTGGTTGAAGAATATATATGAGAATAGAGAAAAAACCTGGGGGTGGGTTTGGCCCTAAGATTTGGCAGAAGAGATACTTCACTAGTGTTTTTCAAACCCTGGTAATGCACAGACCCTCTTGAAGACTTTTCTAAGAACTCTGGTCTGACTTGACTTATTTTAATCAAATGTAAATTAAATATTTCTAAATAGATAATCCTACCTATGCTAGTCAGCTTTGCATTGCTTTGACCAAATACCTTAGAAAAACAACTTAAAATAGGAAAAGGTTATTTTGACTCATAGCTCCAGAGGTCTCATTCCATGGTTGCTTGACTTTAAGGTATAAAAGGGCATGGCAGGAGAAAGATCTCCTCGTGATAGCCAAGAGGCAGAAAGGAAAGGGAAGAGGTTGATGAAGGGACTGGGGACAAGATCTAGTCCTTGAAACCACACCCCATGACTCACTGCTTTCAGTGAGGCTTCATGTTCCATTTTCATCACCTCCCAATCATGTCATCAAGTTATGATTGCACCAGTGGATTGCCGACTTCATGATCCAGGCACTTTAAAAGCCCATCAACTGGCAGTCAAGCCCTTGACACATGAGCTTTGGGGAGAACATATTAGATAACAACCCTAACGTTGCCCCAAATCCCTTATTCTTTCAAGTCTTAAACAAATCTAAAATCAATACAAACTTAAAAATCAATTACTATCAAAAATAAAAGCCCCATCTGTCTCACATTAACATCATTATTTAAGATGGACAAAGATGTCTTTCTGGGCTTCTTGGCCCAGTGCTGTATTATTCACAAGATTCATCAAAGTCTGGGTACAAATGTCTATCACCACATAGTGGTAATGACTTGATCCTCTCAGAACCCTCTTGTGCAGAAATATTTCAGAACCTTCATTCAGATCAAATGGTGGTCAGCAAATTTTTCTGTTAAGAGCCAGATAATAGACAGTTCAGCTTTTGTGGGTCCCAGTTGGAAATACTCAACTCTACCACTGTAGCTGGAGAGCACTCATAGATAATACCTAACGTAATGAGTGTTGGTGTGTTACAATAAAACTTTATTGCCATAAACAAGCAGGGGTCAGAATTGGCCTGAAGGCTATAGTTTGCAAATGATTGTTCTATGTCATAAAGTTCTTCATCAGGACAGTGGGCAATAGACCAGATTTTCTGTTGAGCTGTGGACATTTATTTAACAAGTGAGGGGGCCACTGTGAAATGAGAAGGGATCAACCATAAACTTTGTTTACAACAATTTGCTTACAAAATCAGGCAAGAGGTTGGGTTTGGTCCACAAATAATAGCTAACCCACCTTGGATATAAAATAGGGTGAGATACCTCTTCACTTAAATATCTGTATCCAAAAGCAGCCCACAGAAAAAAATGATCATGTAACCAATTTCCCTTGACACAAAATGTGGTTTTTACCCATATTTTTTAACCTATTGCCATCCTGGTGAATGGGATGTGTTCCTGATGGGACCCCCAGAGAGCCTGGGTAATTGAGGATTTTATGCATTAGCCATCAGAGAGCAGTGCACAATTACCAAATCTGAGCACCACTGATGTTACAGTTCTTAAACCCCAAAATACTTGAAGCATGGAGATTTGGGAATAGTGTTTTTAATTTGGTGTCTAACTTTTTTCAACAGTGCAAGGCATCTGGGATGAGAGTTTTGATTCTCTTCACGGAGCCCTTCTATATTTAGAATCACAGCCTACCTTTCTCCTGCAGCCAAACACACAAGAGAATTATTTTTATTATTACTGTGTCTTAATTTTAGACAAAGAATACATTTTGAAAGAAAGGGCCCGAAAATAATTTGGATAAGGAACAGTCTCATTTAATGTTGCAAGGAAAGAAACTTTCCCACACATGTTCTTACCCGGGCACTCTCTTTGTCCCAAGACATCAAATTCAGGAAAAACGGAGATAAAATCAGATTTTAGTATGATTTGTCATCCTGGAGAATGAGACAGTGGCTCTTTATGAGTGAGACAAAGATCATGAGCCCTCCAGGGGGGCTTTGGGTATGTTTTTCTGTGTTCTGTTACTCATAACCCAACTCATATATATCAAGATAAACGAAGTATGATTAAAAATATAGTTTGTGTTTAAAATTTAAAAAATTTATTACAGTAAATATCATACTGCGAGTAATCAAAACGCTCCCCTTCACCTCGAAGACATTCACCCCATTATTCTCGTCACTTCCTGAAGGGGCTCTGGAAGTCCTCTTTTGTGAGGGTCTTTAGTTGTGCTCTCATGGCTGCCCCACAGTCCTGAACTGATTTGAAATGGAGGAGCTAGAGTTATGTGGTGCCAGGTCTGGTGAAAAAGTGGGTGAGGATGCAATATCATATTTTTATACACTTGCCTCTCCATTGCATGGCACTTGGCAGCAACATTCACAGTATTTCTGGCCATAACTCATAAAGACACAAAAAAGGACCTCCAGAAATGCTTCTAACATGGCACAAACAATGGGATGAGTGTGTTTGAAGCAGGGGGAGTGTATTGAGGGAAATTAATGACAATGCATTGTTTTACTGTGATAAATATTTGTTTTCCACATTCACTGTGTTTTCTGATTGCCTCCTCTATGCAAGTCACTATTAAATCGAATAAAACCCAAGAGCATCTAGCCTCAAAACAGATGGTAATGATGTAGGCACCACCAAAAAGCAGTAACTTTAATTAAGTGTTATGCTAAGTGCTCTCTAATAATATTAATGACAATCCTGTTTAATAGATATTATCATCTTTACCTGCTTCACAGATAAGAAAATTGAGATTCAACATTACATAATTTGCCACCTATTAAATGGCAGAACCCCGTTTTGAACCTGTTTGCCCCAGCCTCTGAGGTTCTATCTTGCCTTGTATAGAACACAAACACTGAAGCAGACAGTTCCATGGTGTTCTTTATGCTACAGTAAGGGGAGAGCTCTGAAGGGGCTCTGGGACAGTGGGAGTGGATTCACTTGTACACAGAATACTAGAGTGCAATGGATTAAGGCACAGAATTTATGAGTGTGTCCTGAGCAAAGCCCCCAGCTTCTGCATCTGGTGGTGGTGGTGGGTTTTGCTGAAGAGCCCATTTTAGAGTACTGTGGACTGTTTTAGAGCAGAAAAAAAAAATAAAAAAGGCTTGTCTTCTAGAGATCACCATGGCTAACCACTCTGAAATCCTTTTGCAAGCATGACCTTCACAATAAGAGCTACCCCACTACCTTATTTAATTTGCAGCTAGTACTCATTCTTATAATTGGAGCTATAGGACCCTGGGTTCTCTTCCTTTTGTTTGTTTGTTCTTTTTTGTGATACTGGGGATTGAACTCAGGGCCTTGAATGGGCCAGGCAACTGCTCTACTACTGAGCTACATTCCCTTTTTCTTTTGTTATACAACTGTTTTCACCTTCCAGAATACATGCTTTGTAATGTGTGTATTTTGTGTTTATTGCTTATTTTCATTGTTACTAAAATTCTCCCTTTAGGATGTAAATCAAAGAGAGGAGAAATTTGTGTATTCTGTTAACTGATGTATCCCAAATTTTTAAGAATAGTGCCTTGTATACAGTAGGTGCTCAGTAAATATTTGTGGCAGTTGGTTGAAAAACCAACTCTGGGTTGAAGATTGGACTGAGTGATTTTGGTGACCCATCCCAGTCTTACCATTTGGGTTCTGATGGCCAAGAAAAGTATCCTTTTGTCTAGGATGCAAAGGTGTAAGGAAAGTACGCTCTCACCTGGCTGCACACCTGAGTGAGTTCACCCTGGGATTGTGCATCGAACCTGGATTAAGCCTAAATGTTAGTAAACTTTCATCTTCAGTCTACTGTGCTAATCTTCATTCTAGTCCTCCGCTCTCCTGATATGGGCAGTTAAAGAAGAGAATTTAGTGCTTACAGCAAATATTCCCTACATCTCAATGGCAGGCAGAACAAAGTCTGTGACCTGAGTTGGAAATATTTTTTAAAAAATTCATGGGAGTGTCTTTGAGTTTGAATTAACATAATTATAAAATTTACAGGCAACTAGTGTGCTTTTTATAAGGCTTAGATAACAGATGTGTCAAATGTCTAGTTTTGAAAGGACTTCATAATTCGGTTACAATTTCCTCTGGGTTAAATATTAGAGCCTGAGAGTTGGGGGAGCAAGAACAACACATTTCTTCACGTGTCTTCTGAATGCAAGATGAAGGCCATCTGTGACTCGGGCTTTCTGCTTTTCTTTTTCTCATTATCCTTTCTTTAAAGGTTGAGACTGACTTACAAATTCTTTCAACATTTAGGTTGCCATCAGGCCCAGTTTTTATTTGCACCCAAGATATGGAAGGATGAGAATATCAATGCTTATTCCTGTGTAACCAATACTGATCATATCTGGAGCTCAGATTTGACACTTGATGTCAATGAGCAAATTTAGTGTCATTTGTTTGTACTCTCATTTTTTAATATATATAGATATCCACCCAGGCAGAAAATCCAGGGGTCATTCTTGATTTTTCCTTCATTCTTGACTTGGTTATCATTTAGTCGTTAAGATCTATCAACTTACTCTTAAATATTTCTTTTTTAAGGTTTTGTTTTTGGCACCAGGGATCAAACTAAGGACCTCACACTTGCTGGGCAGGCGGCAGTGGAACCACTGAACTAAATCCCCAGCCCCAACTATTTTAATGTTATTGTTCTCATTTCCTTTCTCCTTTTTGTTAGTATATGTCCGTCACACGTAATAAACACAGTCATCGTGGGGAATTGCTACGTGGGCATGTTGTATCTTGAGGCTTTTTACCCCCTCCATCTTCCCTTATCCCTAGACCCTCTTTCTATCTTCATCCATTTTTGCCTCCATGCTCACCTTTGCCTTACGGTACCATATTGTTCTTCTCTGAATAAGGCCTGCAGCATGATGACAAACTGATCCAGATTTACCCAGGAAAGTCCCATATCCATGACCCACTGCCCCTCTGTCCTAGTCAGGACTGTGGGTCACCCAAACTGTTAACCGTGTAAATCTTGTTTGCTCTAGTCCTGCTCACTTTCCAGTCACCTGAACATGACCATCTTCCTTCCTGCCTCAAGAGTTCAATGTAGGCTCATTTTTTGTCTAGATTGCTTTTCCAAGCACTCTGTCTGGCAAATTCTTCTCCAAATCTTGGTTTAAATGTCACATTTTCAAAAAACCTTCTTATAATCCAACATCCCGCCCCAAATAATTTATTGACTTTTGACCTCTCAGTTTGTCTTTATACTACTCTCAATTTGTAGTTTTATTTTATTCATGTGATTAAATATTTGAACTAGGGCTTCCTTATTAGGGGTTGAGCTCCTTGCAGACAAAGGCCACATGTTTTGTATAGCTGTTTATCCCTAACACCCAGCCCAGGCCTGGCAAGTATTAAGCACTTTGCAAATATATCTCCAATAAATTTACTTTCCATATATTTTGAATTTTACCTTGAAATTTGCAAGATCTTTGTCTCTCCTCCCTTCTTACCTCCCTCTTATTTCCTTCTTCCTTTGTTCTTCCTCTGTTAGGGAGAAACAAGGCTTGGAATCATCAGCCAATTCTATATACTTTAAAAATTATTTCTAAACCAATAATTTTTGCTTTTATTGATATTATTTCTTCATCTCATTTCCTTGGGTGTATTCTTTATTTTTATTTTTTGAGCTTCAGGCTCACTTTCTTCCTCCTACCTGATTTAGTTGCATGCAGTGTGTACTTTTCCTGAATCTGTTTTAACTTTGGGACTCTCTCTGAACATGGTATTTTCTCTGTGTGATATGTCTTTCCTTCACTAATTTAACAAATATTTAATGGATACCTTCCCATCTTTGTGAACTGAACTATAAATTATTTAACACCTGGCTCAGCTATAACTGGCCTGAAAGACTTTGCTGCCCCTACCCTCTGTGAGTTAATCCATTCCTTAGTCCCAGAATGTGTGTTGAATAAACCTCCGTTATAGCATGTACACTCCTCTTTCCCCACTGAACTCCTGAGTTCACACACCAGTGTCAGGAAGATAGATGTTCTGGTCGGCTTGCTTACTCACTAGCTACTAACTTTGGCATTCAGTTTTGTAATATATATGAATTCATATCTCAACAAAATCTCACAATTGTTTCGTTTTGGTGTCACTTTCAAATAGTCTAAATGCTAAGTATTTTACAAATGCTTGTCACAGCCTCCAGGCTGCGGTGCTTGCATGCTGTTTCTTTGCCGTTCCCATTTCCACTTCCTTAGGAAGAAGCTGTGTAGGGCTTACACGGGGCTGCCATGTCACCTGTGCCAGGGGCACCATTCACATCTGCATCTGACCATATGACTCTCCGTCGCAGATGTGAGTGCAGGGATCAGAGAGAAAGGGTGCTTTCATTTATGTGAATAAATGTAGAAAATCTCTAAAGTAAAGCATTCTTAGTGACTTAGGTCAAGTTTCCAGGGCTTGAGATGATTTTTGTGAAAATAGCTTATTGGAGTATTCTCTGGGGAAGGGAATATATGGGAAACAGGATAAGAGAAGAGAACTAAGCAAAATGTGAGAACACTTCAGCCCAATGCCCCAGGAAGCTCTGGTCCACCCTGACCCCAGCAGCTGGTCTTCTGCACTTACAACAGTCTTTGGTACTTGACTTCTTACCATGGCAAGGAGTAACCTTCCACATACAGTAGCTCCACTCCCCCAACCAATGCTTGAAGCAAAGGAGGAACGCATGCATTATGGCATACAATGAGCAAGGGGAGGGAAGGAAAGATGAGAGCAGTAGGCGAGGCCTCTCTGAAAGGACAGCTTATAAGCTGAAGCCAAATGATAAACCTCAGGACACACAGAGACTTGGAGGACAAGCTAGAGGGCATGTATTTAAAGCACAGGGCAGAAAGAACACTGATATGTTCTTGCCTCCTGATCCTAGAGGAGGAGTGCTGTGGCACTACTGCAAAGCAAAAGCGAGACAGGTTAACAGTTTTCTACTTTTGAGGTTCTCAGGAGGCTCCAACAGGTTTTTGGAAGAAAACATCCTGAGTATATACGGGGTTCTAAAGTTTGCTAGTGCCACCTTCCAAGTCCTCTGTACCAGAGCTTTAGTATGTATCTGCTTTAGAGGAATTAGTAATAGTTCCCGGGCTTGGGAACTTCACCAATACCTACCAAGGCCAAGTCCTTCTCTAAAAGGGTGAAAGGTCCTCTATTCTCAATGGTGCAGTATGGTTCATCTGCACAGACGTAAGATGTAAGGTCCTATGTGGCATCTCCTATTGACTTATGGCCCCCAAATTCAATGAAGGTAGATAGATAGGTAGATAGATAGATAGATAGATAGATAGATAGATAGATAGAAAAATAGATAACCAAGGAATTAAAATACAATTTTTGTATAAATTATGAAAAATTAAAAGCAATGAATAATGTGTTAATTATCCAGTGAAATTTAAGGCATTGAGAAAAATTAGCCCTTGTATCTTCTCAGTGGCCAGCATGAAGTCTTGTGGGCAAGCCATTTCTCATGTGGAACTAATTGAGGCAGGTACTGCAAGGACAAATGGCAGGCAGAAGGGCCTCACTTCTGATTTCACATAAAAGGTACCCAATAAATATTTATTGAGTAGTGAATAAATGTTCTCTTGAGGCCTCGTCTCTTACCAGCCACTACAAAGGCAAGCTGTAAATGAGAAGAAATAAAGAGAAAAACACAGGGTAACAAAAGGATGATAATATATTAAGATAAGCTTAGAGCTACAAATTTAAAATGAGTTGAGAGAATTTCAATGAAAGATGGTGAATTGAGGACAGATATATACTAAGTTCCCTTTACAATGTAAAAAAAAACCCCACTATACTTTTAAAAGAATGAATCCATAATAATGCTAGACAACTAGAAATGCAGGCAGCTGGAGGAGGACATTTTGAAGAAATCCTAGAATACAGAAACAGATGGAATCTGATTAAAGATGAAACTGATCATGGAAAGTTGTAGCCCAAAGCACCAGAGGGAAGAAGAATCTTTCCCAGAGGAGTCCTTTAAAAACTCTTACTCCACCAATATAAAAGATCAGGGTGAAATATGGTACAGTATCACGGTAATTAATAAGTTATGGTCTGAGCCCCTCCACATGATCTATTTTGCTGACTGTATCTTTGTGCTCACTCTTTCCCTGTATGCTGTACTCCAGCCTGGTTGGCCTTATTTCTGTTTGAGTATATGAGTTATGTTCCCACAGTGCCTTTGCACTTCTCCTTCCCTCTTTCTGGAGCTGTCTATCTCTGAACACTTACATGGTCGACTCTTCTTTGTATTCAAATCTTATCTCGAACTTTACCAGCTCAGAAGCTTTTTCTGACCACATTATTTAAATTAGATCCCAATGCTGGCCAATTACTCTATCATGTCATCATGCTTCCTTCCCTTTACAGGGTGTAATAATATTTGAAATTGCCTTATTCGTTTCTTTCTTTATCATTATCTGAGGGAAAATACCTTATTTACCTTTTTTATCATAATATCTACCTTTGGCATGAATACAAGTTTTGGTTGCATCAGTTAATTTTTGGCATGTAACAAGTACCTCCAAAGATAGTTGCCTTAAACAACAACATTTTATTTACTATATTATTTGGATCAGCTAAGCAGTATGTCAGCTACTCTCTTTTGGGTACTTTCAAGCATCCACAGTTAGCTGGTAGTTTGGTTGGTCATTGTATAATTTGGGAAAAGTCACTTCACATGTAAAGCATCCAGCAGCTCGCTGATCAGGAAAATGGAAGCAACTTGGCCACATGGCTTTTGTTATCCGGAAGAATAACTGGGTTTCTTTGTAGAAATGTGCAAATGCTTTTCCAGTCTCTGTTCCAAGTCACTTCTCAGTGAACAAAAGCAGTCACATGTGCAAGCCCAAATGTAAGGCCATGGAGAAACTGACTCCACATCTTGCTAGTGTCTTTTGATTAAATAAAAGCTTTAAAAAAAATCAGAGTGCTGCTGACATTAAATAATTAGTTTGGAAGTATTTCTTCCCCTTCCAGTTTTTTGAAAGAATGTGAGAAGAATTGATTTCTTTAAAGTTCGACAGAATTTAACAGTGAAGTCATCTAGTCATGGATTTTTCCATGGTGGAAGACTTCTTACTATTGATCCAATCTTATTGCTTATTGTTGTTCTGTTAATATTTTCTTTGTTATTTGTATGAATAAAGAAAATTACCCCTTTCTTTGGGGCGTATAATTGTTTGTAATAGTCTCTAATTATCCTCTGTATTTCCATTGTATTAGGTATAAAGTCTCCTTTTACTTGCAATTTTATTTGAGTATTTTATCTCTTCTTGTTTTTCTAGTTCCTTGAGGTATGATGTTAGGATGTTTAGTTGAAATCTATCTTGTTTTTTGACTCTGTACCAGTGGTAGAGCACTTGCTTAGCAAGTGCAAGGCCTTGGGTTTAATCCCTAGTACGAAAAACAAAACAGAAAACCCCCAACCCTCATTTTTTGAACTGCTTTTGTTGAAACCTGTAGGTTTTGGTGTATTATGTTTTCGTTTTTGTTTATTTTGTAACATCTTAAAATATCTTTATTGGTTGTTCACATGCATGTTGTTTAATTTCTATGTAGTTTTAAATTTTCCAAAGTATCTCCTGTTACTTAGTTCTAATTTTATACCACTTCATTTGATATAATTTCAAATGTCTTAAATATGTAATACTTGTTCTGAAGTCTTAGATATCCTTAAAAAGATATCCTTAGATATCCTTAAAAAGATCCATGTGCAGCTGAGAAGAGTGTATATTCTGCATACATTGAATAGAATGTCCTGTAGGTGCCTGGTAGGTCAATTTGTTTGAAAGTGCATTTTAAATCCCCTGTTTCAGCCAGGCATGGTGGTGCATATATGTAATCCCAGTATTCTGGGAGGCTGAAACAAGAGACTCACAAGTTGAATCCTAGAAGGGCAAATTAGTGACATAGAGACTCTGACTCAAAACATAAAAAAACAGCTTGTGATGTAGCTCAGCAAAAAGGTACGGGATTTAACCCCTAGTACCATAAAGACAAAAATCAACAAAACCAAAACAAAGTACAATTTATTGCTGATTTTCTGCTGGATGATCTGTCCATTGCTGAAAGTGGAGTGTTTAAGTCTTCTAACATTATTGTATTGAAATATCTCTTATAAGTTTATTAATATTTTATTTATATATTTAGATGTTTGGATGGTGCATATATTATTATATCCTCTAGTTGAATCAACATTCACAGTTTTTAAAAATTCAAGTCTACTCTTTGATGTAAAAATGGTTACTTCCACTCTTCTTTCATATCTAGTTCCATAGGTTATCTTTTTCCATCCCTTTACTTTCAGTCTGTGTATCCTCAGGGTTTAGTGAGTTTCTTGTAGGCAACATATACTTGGGTCTTCTTTGTTTATGCAGAGTCTCTCTGTATTTCTGGAGGTTTCTTTCTTTTTTCTTTTCCAATGCCAGGCACCAAAGTGGACTTCATGCATGCTACACAAATGTTCTACCAACATCTCCAGTGCACTGTGTATTTTGATTAGGATATTTAATCCCACTAAATTCGAGGTAATTGTTGATTGGTAAGGACTTATTACTGAATTTCTGTTAATTATTTTCCAGTTTTTTAAGATACTTTGTTTCTTTCTTCTCTTGTTAACAGAAAAGCTAAGTAATTTTCTCTGGTAATATATTTTGATTCACTTTTCTTTTTTATATTTTTACTATAGGATTTTGCTTTGTGGTTGCCATGAGGCTTAAAAATATCATCTTATAATTACAAAAATTATTGTAAGCTGAAAACAACTAAGCCCTGGTTGCAAAAACAAAATAAAACCAAGTAACAAAACTCTACATATGTGCTTCACTTCCTCATCCACAATTTGGATTTTTATGTTATAATTTACACCTGAAGTCTGGAGGTCATGTAGTCCCACCTGATGCCAGAATAAGGTACAGATGCTCAGTCTATTTCATTGGTCTGGAATATGGAGTTTGAGGGTGTGATCTGCCAATGCTGGGTCTTGCTGTAGTGGAGTCAGTGTTAGGGTCCAAAGGTCTCTGCTTACTTCCTTGTTTTCCTGTAAGCAGACAGTAGCTTCTCATGACTCTGCTGTCTAGATCTGGGAGGAAGGTAATGTGTGTAAAGTGAAAGTACCCTTCCTGTCCTCTTCAATGTATATTTTTTAAATTCTTCCACAGCCACGTACTGTGATTTCTCACCTGGATCCTTTTGCTCTTTTGAAGACAGTTTTATGTGCAATTACTTGATTGAATTGATGATTCTGTTGTTAAAACAAATGGAAATATTGCTAAATGTTCAAATTTAGCCAATTATCATAGAAATTTCTGGCTTAACAATAAAATTCTTTAAAATAACAATCTGATGTTCTAAGGATATCATTATTAGATGTTTTTAATATCATTATCTAATTGTCTATTTCACAATATTTAGGATTTATTCCTGGATAGCTTATTTCTGTATTATCTAAAAATCCACAGCTGTCACTCTGGGTCACAGCACTTGTGGTTAATTTTCCTCCAAATGTGTAATTTAAATTCCAACTGATGCTGAATGGGGACACTAAAAGTCTCTTCCTACCCTTGTAAACAGTTCTCATACAGAAAGAGATTTGAATTCCTTCACTCAGATGGAAATGTTCAAATTTGTCAGACATTTTGAAATATTTTTCCATTAATGGTTTGATTATTATAACTGCAGGCTTCAAAGAGTTACTGCATGAAAGTTCTTCCTAGTTCCTAGTTCTACTGAAATTCTCCATGTCCTGTAGAGTTTTTATATCCATAAAATAAAGGAAACCATTAGCTAACCAGAAGACACTAGTTTTCTGTCAACATAATTTAAAATTAAGTAGGTTCTGATTATGTGCATAAAGTCATCCTCTAATGGTTTCCAACTATATGTAGTATGAGGTATGAACCTCTTCAGATGTAATGTAAACTTTCTTAATGTGCAACTAATCTATCTTTCTAAGTTCATATTCACCTTTTAAATCTCAAACTCCCACCATTCTAGATTATTAATCTCTTTCTCTAAACTTGCCAGGAAATTTCTATTTCTCCTACTCTAGTTTTGTCTGCCTGACAAGCATGAGTCTCCTTGCTCAGTAAGAATTTCCAGCTTACTCTTCAAAGCAGAGCATAAAAATTCTCTTCTCTTTGTAATAATACCAAATTCCTCAAGCACAATTAGTTACCCTATTCTCTGTGGCTCCATAGAACATGGTACAAGTATTTAGTCAACCTTATACCATTATGTTTTATTTCTATGGATCTGTGTTTTTCCCTACGACTCCATTTGACTTATGTGACACATTTAAGGGATCTTACTCACCTTCATATCTGATGGTTATCAAATAAACCTGTTCAATAAAGGCTTTTTATCTTAAGTCATACAATGAATGAATGGGATACTATAAATGTCAGGAATATTTCTTCAAAATAATATTTTTAAATATTTTGATTTCTTGTTTTTCAATCTCTGTAACAACCAAACTTTACATTTTCCTCTGGAAAAAGTTCATACAGTTTTATTCTTCTTATTTATATTTTTCACCATAACATTCTCAGTCTTAGGTCTTTCTAGCCTCGTGCATTTGTTTAGAGTTATTCATCAAGATATTTCTCCTTGAGATGACTATGTTCTTGTGACAACCAAAGAATTTCATTTAACAGTTGTGGATAAGGGGTAAGCAGGTCATGAACATTAAGGCAAGAAAGGGAAGACTTTGACAGTTGGTTACTTTGATGTATTTGTTCTTGAGCAAAACTTGCTTCTCTTTTTCTTTTCATTAGGTGGCTGCTGTATGTTCTAGAGTTTCTTCAAACTGCTTTACTTCTCCTTCATGGTCTTGCATTCAAATAAGGAAGCATCTGGATTTAGTGAAGTCACTTTCGTCATAGTTCATAGTTCAGAAGCTTACATGGGGCCAAAAGCCTCTGTTATATGCTGTGTATATTTTGTATGTGCATTGTGTGTGTGTGTGTGTGTGTGTGTGAGAGAGAGAGAGAAAGAGAGAGAGAGAGAGAGAGAGAGTCCTAATAGTCATAGTATCTAAGATTCAGATCAAGTCAAATATATTCAACACATATTTATTGAGTAGTATAAAAGACAGAAATGCCTCCAAGTTCTGGCCCTCTCTGTGTCTATGTCTCTTTTCAATATAACTTTGACACTCCTCCAAACAGAAAATGATAAGTCAGTATCCTTCACAAACACATATGCAAAAATTCTAAACAAAATACTGACAAACTGATTTCAATAGCACATTAAAAAGATATTTCACTACAAATAAGAGGGATTCATCCCAGGAAGCAAGGATGGTTTGACGTATGTAAATCAATAAATGTGATACATCAAATTAACAGAAAAAGGCTCAAAAAGCAATATGATGTCTTTGTACTTGATCTTAGCCAAAAGGCTGAGAAGCAATGATGCATTTGAAAGATGTAGAAAAAGCACTTCACAGAATTCAGCATCTTTTCATAATAAAACCCTCAACACTTTAGCTATACAAAGAATAATATATCAAATAAATATAATAGATATATTATTATACAATATATAAATAATAATACCATGGACCAGGTAAAGGCCATACATAATGAACCAACAGTGAAAGTCATACTCAAGATAAAAGCTTTTCCTCTAAGAAACCAATCAATTTGTTCAGTACTTGAAGTATTCTATTCAGTACTTGAAGTCCTGGCCACAGCTAGGATACATAGATGGCTGGCTGACTGGATGGAAAGACAGAAAAATATAAAGACAGACAGATTTCTCCCAGGAAAGTAGATTTGGGGTCTACACCACCTATTTTTCTGAGGTTGGCTAACCTAGAGACTTTATCTCATAATGAGACAACTTAGCCTTATATTTCCTGTTCTTATCCTCCTATAACTTGTTATCACTTCTTCCCAGAAACCTAGCCCCTTATTTTTTTCACTAGAGTAGGACTCACATACTCCAGCCACCTGGCCTTTTTTTGACTTTCATGTTTGTGTAACTCCTCTGTGTAGCACATAAAATATTGTGTGCCTGTCATACATCTGCACACTTTCTCTGTTAATCTGTCTGCTGGGTGTTTATTTCACAGACTCAAATTAGCTATCCTTCAGAAAATAGACAAGCCCTTCTCCAAAGTGTACTGATAGGAAATCTCCTAAATCTTTGTGAAAAAGATACTTGTTATGGTTTATACCTAAATGTTCCCCAAAGTCTCCTGCACTCATAGGTGGGGGCTTTTCAGAGATGACTGGATCATGAACACAATACTGGAATAGTTCACTGATGAGTCCACAGCTGGGTGTGATGTCAAGAGGGAAAGCCTAGTGGGAGGAAGTGGGCCACTTAGACATGGCCTCCTGCCTGGAGTGCTTGCTGTTCCTGCCTGTCCTGCCATGGACTCTTTCTTCTCTGTGATGCCCCTCTGCCATGCTTTGCTGTCTTGGAGCCAGCCAACTATGCACTGAAATCTCTACAAACTGTGAGCTGAAATAAACCTTTCCTCCTTTAACTTGTGTGTATTAGGTATTTTGTCCTAGCAATAAGAAAGTAACTAAGACAGTAACTAATATTACTTATCTAACCCAATTTTATTTTAAAAAAGGAAGAAAGTCCAATCCCTATAAAACAATGGTTACTTAGTACAAATCTATACTTTGGGATAAATTTGGTTCTGAAAATATGATTGTAAACCCTTATGCTTTTTGGCCGAGGGTACCCAAGACAGATTTAAACTTGTGGTTCTTATTGCATTTCCGCCTAACAAAGTGAATCCATTTTTTTGACTTCAAAAAGCAGACATATTTTTGTCCTTGTTACACATATATTTTGTAATGGATTTATTTTCTCCAAATAGAAAAATTTTGTCTTCCATGGAAATCTGTTAAGGGAGGCATTTGTTTCTCCCTGCATAATCTTTGACGTGTGATTCTGTAGCATTTTGAAGTCTGCCTGTCCTCTGCATTCATCCTTACTGATGTTGTGCTGATTCATGTGCGCCTTAAACTGGGGTGGGAATAATTTGGGAGACAGCAGCCCCTTTACAACCTAATTACTCCTTAAGTTCTCTCTATCAATTAGCGCTGGGTGGATGGGCCTCTGACTTTGATGTTGATTCTATTACTACAGACTCAGAGTTTATTTCATCCCCTCACTTAGTCAAATAGTTTTTCTCACTTCTTGATGAATTTGGTTGATATCACAGGCAGGATTATCTTCTGATGTGCACAATTCATTCTTACTTCAAAGCCACTCACACTCTCCACTAATTCATGCAGTGTTTGTGGGCCATGTCCTTCTTTGTTTCACTTTTTATTTCTGTAAATCTTTCATTTGTTTCCCTTTTCCTCATGTGCCCTGTCACAGTAACTCTTCCAATGTCTTTGCTGATTTTTCAATGGATCAGGTAAAATGGTGTCAATAATATATGTGGAATGTCTCCCCACTAAGCACAGATACGTAGAGCAGGGCAGACTGAGCAGCAGTGAGAAGCTGCCAGCACATGTGAACACATCATCTGTCAGAGGCAGCTTGATACACTCTTACTTTGAAAAGTAGCTTTCATTATGTCTATGAGAATTTATAAATTCAATATTTGTTAGTAGAGGAGCTTCCAATTATATCTGTATTCATTGATTTATTTTTGTTTAACTTATGAGTATGTATTCATATTTTATTTTGTAATTAAAAACAGAAAATAATAAAGGAAGATATTATATAATTGTAGCATTTACTGGCAGGCAGAATTGCATTTCTGCACATGTTTATTTGTTTATGAAAAATGTTTTTGGTTATTTGCTTATTTTGATCTAATCATGATTTGAGAGTTTTTTGTGCCTAGAAAAACAATAGCTTCTTATTTTTTCTGTACGAGCATACTCTGTAACTAGGGGCCTTGTAAACTTTTGGTTTCAGTCAGAAGCCTTAATTCTGTGGAAAAACATATTCCAGAAAATGTATCAACTGAAAATACTTCAAATATAGAGATTACAAATGAACATGAAATGATTAACTGGAGGCACCTGAAACACTTGTTGTCCCAAGCATTTTGTATAGTAGACACTCAACCTGCATAAGACATTAATTTTTGCCAATCTAATAGGCACCACTGTTCTAATCAGTAGTGAAATTGAATATAATCTCTCATGACTATTTTCCATACATATTTCATTGTTTGTGAATTACCTCTTACATACTTTTTATTTTTTAACCAGTGATTTTTCAAGGTTTTTTTTTTGGAATTTCTTATATACATTTTAAATATTAAAACATTATCCCAGGCTGCTTTGTCTTTTCCTTCTCTTTATTACATCTTTTGATTAAAGTTAAAAGTGAGTGTATTTGTCAGTCTTTCCCTGTATAACATGAGCTTTTTAATTTTGCTTATGGCATTCTTTTCTACATGAATATGACAGAGATTATATCCCATTTTTTTTAATAAAAACATAAAAGGTTTTCTTTGCATACTTAGGTCTTTAGTCTGTCTAGACTTATTTTTTGCGTAGTGTCAGGAAGGAGCTAATTTTTTTTTTTTTTTTTTTCCTGTTGTTAGAAAGCCAATAATTTTTTAAAATTCAGTATAACATGAGCTTTTTAATTTTGCTTATGGCATTCTTTTCTACATGAATATGACAGAGATTATATCCCATTTTTTTTAATAAAAACATAAAAGGTTTTCTTTGCATACTTAGGTCTTTAGTCTGTCTAGACTTATTTTTTGCGTAGTGTCAGGAAGGAGCTAATTTTTTTTTTTTTTTTTTGCCTGTAGATAGACAGCCAATGATTTGTTAAAGATCCCATTCTTCTTATCACTTAAGATGGAGATTAGAGTACATAGTTACATTTATTCCTACTTGGGAGCATCATCTTAGTTTAATATCAACAAACCTGAGCTCCTTGATTACTTCAGGAGGTTGTAAATTTCAATTTTCTTTATCACAATATGAATTTAAATTGCAGCACCTGAATACATAAAGTACTTTTTGGGTTAAGAAATTTACTTCAGTATTTCCCTTTCTGATCTTAAAAGGAGACTCATTTTTCTGATTGCACCTTTTCTTTTTCCCAAAGAGAGATTAGTATCACTTTGCTTCTGCACTTCCCTGTGTAATTTAGAATCAATTTATCAAATTATGCACAATTCACACTGACACACAATCCTTTGGGACTCCAAGTTGTAATTACTTGGGGTTTAGTGGTTCATAGTGAGGGTTTTATTTTTATAATGCTGAATCTTGAATTATAAATATAAACATACAAATATGAAGAGTTTATTTATTCATATATATTATATGTATTAAGAATTGAATTATTTTGTTTTCTCAAAAAAATATATGGAAGTCCCAACTCCCAGTACTTGTGAATGGGCCTCATTATGGGAAACAGCCTTTGTAGATGTAATCAAGGTTGGATGAGATCATTAGAATGAGTTCTAGTCTGATATTACTGATATCTTTAGAAAGGGAAAATGCCGTGTAAAAACAGAAGCAGAGCTAAAATATTGCGTGATGACACAGGAAGACATTGGAGTGATGCTGGTACCAGTTAAGGACACCAGGTTTTGATGACCAACATCAGAAGCTAGGAAGCTGCAAGGAAAGATTTTTTTCCCAGAGTCTCAGAGGGGTACAGTCCAGTTTATACCTTGATTTCAGATTTCTGGCCTCCAAAACTGGGAGAGAATACAGTTCTGTTGTTTTAGGCAGTTGTTAACATTTTGTTTTGTCGGCCCTTGGAATCAAACACAATGCCCTTCCAACAAATTATATAGTTTTTTCTATGAAACATTTTTCTTTTTATTAGGTTTATTTCTAGAAACTTGTTGGAATTTACTGTAGTTTTTAATGTGATCTTTTAAAATTATCTAATTTTCTGATTGGATGAGGTGTGATAAAAACTACAATGAATTTAAAAAGTAAACATTTATTACAGTAAGAAATGAAAAATGTTTATGGCAATTTCTACCAAATAAAAACAATACAGTGTGTCACATTCACCTTATTCACCAGATCTGGCACCATGCAACTTCTGGCTCTTCTCCAAAGTCAAAATGAATGAGAAAGGTAAAGATTTTGAATCATTCAGGACATCAGGGCAGCATAACTAAAGACACTTGGGAAAGAAGCCTTCCAGGACTGCTTCAGAAAGGCCAAGAGTGATGGGAGGAGTGCGCTGGAAGCAAGGGGAAGTGTTCTGAGGGTACTAATGGCGATGGCTCTTCTCGTGTAAAAAATGTTCTAAAATTTACACATTGAACATTTGCTTTGGTCATACCTTATGTACAGAGACACTATTACTCTTTGTAATGTGAATTGTCTTTCAAAACATTTTTTACTAGTATACATCTGTGATAAATAAATACATTCACTGCGGTAAAGGTGTACATATAGATATTGCATCTTGATCTTTTTACTTCCCTAGTATGAATCTTTTTTTCTTTTTCTTTTTTGGTACAGGGGATCAGACCTGGAACCTTGTGCTTGCAAAGCAGGCTGAGGAACCACTGAGCTAAATCCCTGACCCCCTAATATGAATCTTATTCAACAACCTTGTCAAACTCTTTTGTTGGTAGATTGCTATTTTGTCTTTTGTCAACAAAGCTACAGTTTGCAATTAATAATAACAATATTTTAATTTTTCCCCCAACTCATGTCTTTTTTTTTCTCATTTTGTTGCTTTACTGAGGATTCTAGTATAAAGCAGAGTACAAACTGTGATGCAAAGTACCTTTGCATTGCTTCTGTGTTTGAAGGTTCCCATTTTGAAATTTGGTCATGTTTTGTTATAATGTTAGCTGTCCATTTTTGGAAAATACCCCTTTTCTCTTTAGAAAGTTGTTTTCAATTTAGGTTGTGCTGTGTATTTATGAGAAGTGAAATAAGTGAGAGCTTGCTATGCCTGGCTTACTTTCCTACAAGTCCCTTTCTGTATGGAGAGTGTGCGCAGGCCTGCCTACTGGGCCTGGTGCTCCAGCAATGAGCTTCCATCACATTTTACATTCTCTCCCCTTCAGTACTCTTCTCAATTTACAATGCTTCTTTATTTCCATCTTCTCATGAAGGGACCTTGAGAAGGGACCTTCTTGTCTGTCTCATTAATTGTATCCTCCAGATCTCATTCAGGGCTCACTGAACACTAGTTTAAAGTGATAACTGAAAGAATGAATAAATAAATAAACAAAACAAAAAGGGAGTATGAAATTTCACCAAATTGAACAAAAAACTGGATGTCAGAACACTAATCCACATAAAAGTCTGTGCAGGGTCACTGTCAACACAATGACTGAGGTCCAATAAAAATACAGATGATTTAGCCAGGTGTAGTGACACACATCTATAAACCATTATTCTGGGTGGTTGAGGTAGGAGGACTGAAAGTTCAATCCCAGCCTGAGTAACTTAGCCACTTAGCAAGACTCTATCTTAAAATATAAAGTAAAAAAAAAGGCCTGGGAATGTAGCTACATATAAAACTCTCAGTGAGTTCATTTTCTAGTATCACAAAAACAAACAAATAAAAGATTTTAATGGAGATTTGCAGTGAGAAAATTCTACATTTGGGTTTGTTATATAACATTGTGATCTCAAGCCACTGGAAAATTACTGCTAGGAAAGCAAAGAAAAAAAGTTGATTTTTGTGTAAAAATATGCACCACATTTAGATGGATTAAATACTTCTATGCAGAAAAATAAGCCAAAAATATACTAGAAGAAAATGGAGATGAATATACATACTTGGGGATATTCCTTTCTCCATGTAAAGTAAAATCCACAAAGGACATAATTGAGATATTACTGCATAATAATGAAAAATGTGTGTAGTAAAAAGCACTAAAATCAAGATCCCAGAAACCCAACAGAAGAACAAAATACTACAAGCAGTAAGAGAAAAGAAACAAACCACATACAAAGGAAAGTCCATCAGAATCACAGCAGACTTTTCAACACAAACCCTTGGGGCACGGAGAGCCTGGAATGAGATATTTCAAGTACTAAAAGAGAACAACCTCCAACCTAGACTGATGTATCCAGCAAAGCTCTCTTTCAAAATGGATGGGGAAATAAGACACTTCCACGACAAAGAACACCTGAGAAACTACAGGAATACCAAACTAGCACTACAAGGAATTCTAAACAAGATCCTAGAAAAAGACGATGAAGGCAACAACACCATGAGGCCCAACAGAGCAAATGAAATAGGCAAGGCAAGAAATTGAAAGGAGAAGGTGAAAAAGTAAAAAAAAGAACACCTGAGAAACTACATGAATACCAAACCAGCACTACAAGGAATTCTAAACAAGATCCTAGAAAAAGACAATGAAGGCAACCACACCATGAGGCCCAACAGAGCAAATCAAATAGGCAAGGCAAGAAATTAAAGGGAGAAGGTGAAAAAGTAAAAAGAGTCAGCAAAAGGCCAATAACATGTCAATAATAAGTCAGTACATATCAGTTATAACCAGCAATGTCAATGGCCTCAACTCACCAATCAAGAGAAATAGACTGGCAAAATGGAATAAGAAGCAAAATCCAACAATATGTTGTATGCAAGAAACACACCTAGTGCAAAAAGAAGCCCATAGACTGAAAGTGAAAAGATAGAAAACAATTCTCCATGTGACAGGAGCTCAGAAAAAAGCAGGGGTAGCAATCTTATTTGCAGACAAAGTAAATTTCAAACCAAAACTGATTCTAGTATTATTGATGTAGGACGGTACTGTATCATACCTCTATGAATGTAAATTATCTTGTACCTGCTTTATGATA
>NW_022900946.1:3665532-3671219 GCF_012274545.1 Fukomys damarensis | reverse complement strand
AGAAAAAATGGTGCCAGGTACCACAACAGCAGCAGAACTTTGCTGTTCTCTGGATATTATTCTTTTCTTTGTTTTTTTTTTTAATGGAATGTGTTGAATGTCTATAATTTTGTTCAGATTATTATTTTTTTCCATATGTACAGGGGTAACGCACTGTATTGAATATGTAAGGCCATATCTACGTGGATTTGATTACAGAAACTAATAAAGTATTCTCTAAATAATGAAAAAAAGAATAAGATAAGACTATAAGAGCAAGAAGCAATTTAAATATGTTCAGGGACCATTTTCATCTCCAGAATTAAGGATTATTTTAATGTTACATCATTGCCTTTTCTCTTTTACTTTCCTTTTTAGTTTTATTTTAGGATTCCCTATTTTTAATGTTCATACAGAGATTTCTTTAACTGAAATACCGAATAGTTTCTTTGGTGTGAAAAACTATAATAGTACACAGGATCCTAATGAGATAATTAATAATGTGAAATAGGAAGTAAAGGGCTAAAGGTGTAGGGAAAGTGGGAAGGGTGGGGGAAAGGTAATAAGGGAGAGGAAAAAAATATGAGAAACTGAAAAAATGGAAACAAAGTGTTTGTAAATGGGGAGGGGAGGAGGGGGTGAAGGGAAGGCAGGGACAAGGGGAAAAATGAGAATCAAGACCTATTATGTAAAGGTACAGAATCCCAATGATGAATGTAACTGTATTGTATACCTAGACTGTACCAATAAACTAAAAAAAAAAAAAAGGTTTACTAGACAGACAACTTGGTAACTTAATTGGAAGCTCAGGAGGGAGAAAAAAAAAAACCTTTAACATCCCTAGTAAATGAGGTTTATGAATCAGTAATAAATGGCATTAAAGCAAGAGAAAACTTACACAATACAAATAAGCATGTAAATCATGAAAGTTAAATATCGTACTTATAGCTTGGGCTCAACAACAAAATTTAATAAAGAGGCTTAAACAATAGAAATCAGTTTTCACACTGTTCTGTGCCTGTGATCAGGGTGGCAGTAATAGTGAAGACTTTCTTCAGCCACCTTTGTGCTGTGTCTTTGTGAGGAGGTAGGCAGGGGATGATCTCCTTTATTAAGAGATGGGGCAGGATGGCCAGGGATTTAGTTCAGTGATTCCACTGCCTGCCTCATAAGCACAAAGTCCTGAGTTCGATCCCTACAATGAAGTTAATAAAAATAAATTAATAGCAAATAGAAATAAATAAAGGCTCTTATCTATGTTATTTTCTTACTCTTGCTCTTTTTCTAGCTTACTGAGTTGAACATATAGCTCATTTGCTTTATAATTTTATTCTTTTTAGATATATATGTTTGAATCTGTAATAATTCTGATTAGTTAATTTCATCCTGTAGGTTTTGTCATATAGTGCTTTAAGCTCCAAACTGTCCTGATTTTTCATTTGAACTGTTTTTTCTACGCAAGGGCCTATATGATTTTAATCTTTTGCTCCTTTTGCAAGGATACAAAATCCTTTTTTGCCATGTTGGTTTTGTTTAGAAGTTTCTCTCCTCATCCTCCTTTGTGTGTGTGCATGCATGCATGTGTGTATGTGTGTGTGTGTGTGTGTGTGTGTGTGTGTGTGTGATGCTTGGGTCAAATCTGGGGCCTTGCACATGCTAGGCAAGTCCTCTAACACTGACCTACATCACTAACCCAATACCTCCAGGTTTCTATAGATATACCTTCTAATGACAGGTAAAGGACACCCTGGTAAAACATATTTGCTGTTATGAAACCATAAGAGAACTAGAATGTCCCTCACCCCACAGCCTCATGTGTTCATAGGCTGGGCTTGTAGAAGGAGCCTGAATCATGGGTGCACTGAACCTACCTTGCTGTTAGGAGGTTGGGTCTGACCAGGAGAGATGGGTTCCTGGGTCCTGACCTGGTAGGGTGTACCCTGCTTGGCTCTTTCTTTCTCATTCTGTGTTCTAGCCACCATGATTAAGCAGCTTTTCTCTGGCCAGGCTTTTCCACCATGCTGTTTCTGCCTTAGAGCTTGCTGACCATGGACTGAAACTTCCAAAGTCATGAGCCAAAATAAATCCCTTCTTTACATTGTGGGTTTCGAGTATTATGTCCCAACAATGGGAAAGTGACTAAGACAGTTGCTCTATATGATACAACGGTTCTTTTATATTGCTAGATTTTTAAAAAATAATGATGGCATTTCTAATCTGTCACTTCCTACCTTTGCAGAAAGGAATTCTGATATTGGAAGAATAAAGTCATTTTGGTCAATAACAAAGAGCACCAATAGTATGTGTAATGTAACCAGTAGGATAGTGTAGGTTGTGTTTGGTAACAACCGTACCTCAAGTCTTGGGTGCTGAAAACAGTATCTATTTTGATCATGCACATGTCCTTAGTGGCCAGAGCCACATCGTTCTTCCTCAACCTGGAGCGCTAAGCATGTGGAGGCTGAGAGAATTTACTCCTTTCTTCCCCTACTGCCAGACAGGAAAACAGACATGGGCAAATCTCCCACTCTCTAAAAACCTCTGCCTAGAAAGAACAGTCTTCACTTCTGCTTGTTGCATTAGCCAAAGCATCCTGTAGTCATACCTAAGTGAAAGGGACCCCAAAAAACACATCCTTTCCCACGCATGCAAGGAGACTGGACACTGTTTGGTTAACTCCCATAGTAACCACCACATACTCTACTGTCTTTTCCAAAGACTATTTTTCCTTTTTGCTTGTTGATTTTGAAAAAAATTACTATCATAAACCCTTGTTGTAATTTTCTTTAAAAAACAAAAGGGAAGCTATCCAGGTGAGTTTCTATTAATTAACAAATGCTCTAGGAAGCATTCAACTTGGTATCATACATGGTGTGGACTGAGTAGCTTAGCAGAGTGAATTTCAGCATATGTGTTGGGTTGGTTCTGAAGCAAGGGCACATCTATACTGTAATTTTCAGGGTCAATATTTTGATAGGAAAAGAAGGAGGGCATGGTATGAGCCAGAACTTAGATCTAAATATTATTGGTAGCCACCACATGTCAGGCAGAAAGCCAGGTATGTTTACGCATGCTAGCTAACTCAATTTTATTCTTTGTAAAGAATAATTACAGGTGAGTCTTACTATTCATAATTTATACATACAGAAACTGAGGCTCAGGGAGGCCACGGGACCTGCCCCTAAGCCATCAGCTAGC
This sequence comes from Fukomys damarensis, assembly GCF_012274545.1. Taxonomy (NCBI): domain Eukaryota; kingdom Metazoa; phylum Chordata; class Mammalia; order Rodentia; family Bathyergidae; genus Fukomys; species Fukomys damarensis. Next base: position 3,668,042 of record NW_022900946.1, on the reverse strand, counting down.
AAATGACAGCTTTGTTTTACCTCTTTCATCTTATAATACATAATACATGAGCAACCTGGAATAATGCAATGTGTATTTAGATAACATGTCCTGTTTGGCTTGGCAATGCTGTGAGTTACACACAAAGTGAAAGGGACTTTGAGTACCAAAGTAAAGAAGTTGGAGTTTGCTGGTGGAGATTAGGGAGGGCATTATGGTAGAACTAAGAAACATTCCTGGTAACACTGACCCACTATTGTTGCTTAAAATGAATGGAAATGAGGTAACTGGAAACCTGGAGACCAGGTGGAAGGACTTGGAAGACTCAGATAGGCCCGGATGAGAGGTACATGCCCACAGTGGAAACGAAAAACAGTGTCACAGCGAGTCTTCAGACCCCTGGGAACGGCAGAAGGAAGCTGGAGTTCTCCCTACACGCGTAGATCCCACTTCTCATTGTGGTTTCCTGAGGAGTTACTACTAAAAACATGCCTCCATGAAAAATAGGAAAAACAAACAAGCAAACAAATGAAAAACAGCTGCCTAACTCTAAAATGGACAAAGCTCCTCTCTAAGTAAACAAACGACAGAAACAGCCCACATCTCGCCTGTCTCTGTGGGCTTGACATTTCACCAGTGGTGCACTATTCTGCCAAGAGTGTGGCTATTTGGAATGAGAAGGAGGAGGGGACCTGAGAGGATTCCTACCTAGCAGAGGACTGGCAGGTGGCAAGTGCATAGGGAGGGCCAGTCTGCAGGGACACCAGGAAAACGGGCATGTGCTGAATTCTAGCAACTTCTCAGCTCTGGCGGAGAGGACCTAAATTCTGAATCTGTGGTTTTCAAGGGACACTTCATATCCAGTGTTTACATATTTTTTGAAACTTTAGGGAAAGCCTACCATTTTAAATGTTTAAATGTTACTATAACTTTTTCCAGTTTAAAAAAGTTTAAATTAATTAATTAATAAGTATTGGTGCATGTTTGTAGAACAGAATGATTACATTCACCCCTCTGGTCACATTCAGCTCTCTGCTGTCAGTTTCCTGCCCACCCCCCAGGTTAGATTTTCACAGCAGTTTTTCAAAGCCTTTCCAAATCTCAGAGCCTATCTCTCCTGGAATAGGACACGGAGCAAGTTGGTTTGGACTGCTCAGAGGGTGGGTAGAGAAACCCGAGTGCCGGCATGAACTGCAGGACGCTCCTGAGCCACATGCCAGGTGTCTGGGTCCTGAAGGAAGAAGGGCTAGTGCAGGGGCTGCACCCGGGCTTCCTGGCCGGCGCCACGGGGAGCTGGGCAAGAGTGAAGGAGGGCAGCACAGGCCTCTTGCTTCCCTGCGCTTCATTTGGCCCCTTCCCACTAACAGTATGGTAATGTAGTTGTGTGGTGTTTGACAAAGCTTCCCTAGTTATACGGAATGATTTACAGGACACCAGACTCTGCATTTCAGAGGTCTCCTGTGTACCATAAAAAATATATTATAAAGGAATCATCTTTATCTGAACTAAAACTCATGTCCAGCTGAGAGCAGCAGTGAGCTTTTGTTAACTCAGGCAAAAGTCCGCGTTCTTCATCTTATTTGATTAACATTTTTTTCCCTCTTTGGCACTGGGTATCTTGTTAATATTTAGACATTATATACATTTTCTTTCAACTGTTGTTCCTATTACATGATCAAACAAAACCTAAGAAGTCAGTGTACACCAGAAAGCCCGAAAAGCAGAGCTTCCAGGCGCCCGGCTGTGGCAGCAGGGCAGGGACACAGCAGAGCCAGCCCGGCAGGGGAGGGCGTGGGCGGCTACTGCAGGGCAGCCCCTCCGGAAGCAGAGTTCCCAGAGCGCTCGGTGAAGTCCTTAGCAGCTGCTTCCCACTCCAGCCTCCCCATTCCCTTACTGTCCAGAGCAAAATGCATCAGGACATTGTTTTGCTTCGGCCTTCTGATGTTTACGAGCTCTGCCCCTCCAAGGAGGGAAGTGAGGGGTGGAAATCTCTCTGCAGAGAAAATACACCTTTGAAACCCAATGAGGCAGAGCCCAGGCACCCCGCAACCTCCCGTCTGTCCTCATTAGGTGTTCAGAGTGATTTCAGCCGGGGCTCCTTCAGCGGCGACACCTCCCAAAGGGCACACCTGCGGCTAGAGGTGTCGAGGAGGCCACCGCCCGCCCTTGGAGAGAAGGCACAGTCAGCGGGCGGCAGGGCAGAGGCGAGAGCTCTGGGCAGGGCAGCCAGTGTCAAGGCTCCACCCCTCTGGAGCACCGAGCTGAGATGGGGAGGCTGGGAAGAGGGAAGTTGGGATGGGAAAGCAGCCGAGACAATTTCTGCCGGACCCAAGGCGGGGCCGCAGCCAGGGTCCGGAGAGGAAGGCGGGTCCGAGAAGGCAGAGCGTGCTGGGCGTCCCTGGGGAGAAGCCCAAGCTAGAAGAGTCGCCCCTCGCGGTTCCCGCTGCCCTGTGCGCGGCGGCGGCCACGGCTGGCAGCGGCCGGAATTCCCTCGAAGTATCCGGAGAGGGTCGCGCTCTCCGCTCTCCCGG
>NW_022900946.1:3625151-3664346 GCF_012274545.1 Fukomys damarensis | reverse complement strand
GAGCGGCGAGCGGGCCGGCGCGGTCAGCACCCCCGACTACGGCGAGAAGAAGCTGCCCCAGGCGCTGATCATCGGGGTCAAGAAGGGAGGCACCCGCGCCCTGCTGGAGGCCATCCGAGTGCACCCTGACGTGCGGGCGGTGGGCGTAGAGCCGCACTTTTTCGACAGGAACTACGAGAAGGGGCTGGAGTGGTACAGGTAGGACCCCGCGGGACGGTACACACTCACCGTAGACCCGGAGGGGACGCTGTTGCTTTCGGTGCCCTTCGAAAACCAGCACCGTCCGGTGGTGGTGATTCTTTAGCCTCAGAGAGGTCTCTGCGAGTCCAGGCAGGGGTGCTCAGAGAGCGCGGAGGGGCTGGACCCCACCTAAAGATCACTTCATTCTGGGCTAGCCTAGGAGGAGGCAGCAGCCCTGTCACCCAGCCGGCCTCCTGCTTCTCTGTTTCTACTCAGACCCAAGCCTGGAATCCTGGCCCGGGTACCTGCGGGGCCATGGGATCCTGCGGTGGGGACGCTGAGGGACAAGACAGGATAGCTAAATTGACCAAGGGCTTGGAGATTCCATGGAATCTATCAAAATCGCTCTCAAACGCATTTGTGTGGCTGGAATCCAACTTTAGTATTTTAAGGTCGGAGCAAAAGAAACAGAGAACCGTTAAAAAGATGACACTGGTGATTTGGCTTTCTTAATAAGGACAGGGCGATTCCCACCTCTGTAACTTCTGTTCCCCTAGGCTGAATAAATACGGGGGTGATTTTGCACCAGGAGCCCCTCTGTCTAAGTGACATTTGGTGTCCGAAGAGTGTTTATGCCCCGCGCTGTGATATTTCTGATCTACACCCCTTTCCTGATGGCTATGTCTTGTGAGATGTTTTCGTCTCTTTCGCAATCAGTTGGTGGTAAGAGAAAGGGAGCAGAAAGGACTGGAAAGTTAAGTGCAGGCGAACTGGATTAATAATCCCCTGCTTTTGTCAGCCACAACATTTAAAATAATGTTGGTACAGGTGCTGAACGATGGAGAACTCTTTTGCCCCCCGCCCCCGACTTTCCTCCTTTTTCATATCTTCTGGGAAACAGATCTGGATGGGCAGTTCCATTTCAGTTGCATTTCAGTAATTAATTGCAGTTGTCAAACAGAAACACAGCCTTTGTCAGCTAAAGTGATGTTATCATCTTGACAGAGCCAATAGTTAAAGTTGCTTCCTGACAGATCGCCTTCCTGTCGAAGAGATGTGCTTTCTAGGTTTAGATTACAGCCCGGGAAAGTTTCAGCAATAACTTCAGAAATATAGAACAAATGTGTTATTGTGATTGATTTCTTCCACTTTTAAAAACATGCCTTCTGCTTTAAAAGCTTGAGAGAAGTACACTTAAGCATAAACATTCCAGCACATTACCCTGAAACAGCAAATGTGTCTGTTAATGTCTTGTCTGTTTCAACAGCCAGAACTAATTGCAATATTTTGGGAGGCTTCAAACAGTCCCTTCCTATCAAAACATAAAACAGCAAATGCCTAATTTAACTGGAAAATCGGTATTTATAACCTCACAAGCCATAGCTTCCAGCCTGTGATTATAATTAAAAAGGTGTTAGGATGATTAATGCAACAACAGCAAAATAGAGATGGGGTGTGGTGTCTGGGAAGGAGGTTCAGTTGTTTAATTGTTGGTCGTGGAACGTTCTAGGGTCTTCTGTATGACGGTTTTGGCCTTATGAGGGTGGCTCTGGGTTTTTCTTTCCAGCCCTAACTTTCAGACTGTGTATCTTATGGAAATGTCTAATGCCCTTTGAGGGAGGCACACAGATGAAACCTTTCCAGTATGTGTTAGGGGGCCAGATAGAAAAATGACTGTTCTAAGTGCTTTGAACTGAAGTTGGTGAGGGGTGCTGGTGCTCGGAGGTTCCACTGTGATGCCTGGAGAATGTTCTGAATGAAAGTCAAGAAGATGCCAGATTTTCCTGTGCCCTTTAACCCCGAGAGCGTGAGAAGAGGAGGTATATAAACACTGTTGCAGTGCGGCTACTGGAGATACTTCGGCACCTTGGCTTTCCTAGCCTCCTTTTCCTAGCCAGCAGTTGAGGCATTCGGCGCTTGGGGCTGGTATCTGTAGCCTGTCCTAGAACTGCCGACCTCAGGGGCGATGCAGGGTGCCCGGTCCCCACTTAAGAGGATCACGGCGCATGCCTGTGTTTTTCGCCCCTCCCCAGCGTCTTGCACACGGATCCTGACAGTGCTAATTGGAAGTGATAGTGGGAGAAACTGTGAAGAACAAACTTCCTGCCAACACACATGTATTTAGTACAGAGGGGACCGATGGCCACCAAACCTGGCTGCTGAAAAGACTTGCCGAAGCTCTGGGCTCCCAGGGCCCTGTGTGCTGTACCTGGCCTGAGATAGCCCCAGCTTTGTCTCAGGCAGGGATTTGCAGGCGTTTAGAAATTTTTATAGCCCTGTCTCTGCAGGGCCCCGCGGAGAAGGGAGGACAGCCACTTTACTGTAGAAAAAGGAACAGTGGCATCGATTCAAACCAGGGGCAGAAACCTTTCGTCTGGATTCCCGGGTCCAGCTCTGGCAGTGGCGGTGTCTGCACTGAAAGGGGACAGTGTCTTCCCATTTCAAGTGTACGACCCAAACTCTTCGTGCCTGATCGGACACATGGGTTGGAGCTTTTGATTTTTTTTTCTCCTATTTATTTACTGTTGTTATATTAAATGTGCTTTCCATAGCTTACTAGTCCCATGAGCGTGTGTGGATTTTGGGGAGGGAGGGAAGATGCGCGGGGAGAGAGAGAGAGTGTGAGGGAGAGAGGGAGACAGAGAGAGAAGAGGAAACTGGGGCTGCTGTCACACTGCTGGCTCAGGGTTTCCTCTTGCTCCGCTAAGCAGCCCTAGCAGTTTTATTTCTTTCATGTTACTCCAGTTATCGCTAAATCCGGGTTTTGCTTTGCTCCAATGCTGTTGATCTAGAGTGATGTAAAAACACATTTGAGATTAGGACATGTGCATTAGATTTTCAGGGCAACATTGACTAATGGATTAGGATGTGTGTTAAGGCTTCAGAGAAGCAAGCCTCCCTGGGTGGATTGACATATGCCAGCGATTAATAAATCGGGGTAGAGTAAGTCCTCCACCCCTGCCTTCCTGTCCCTCTCCAAAAAGGGGAAAACACTAGCAACTTTCAGTCTGTGCAGATGCAAGCTTTCCAGGCATGGTTCTTGAAACCTTTCGACCTTGGAGCAGGCCTCCTGGCTGCCACTGCACACTCGCCAAAGGGACAGAGACAGCAGGAGTGGTTTCCTCCCTCGTGATTCACATGCTGTGTAGAAACTGTCACCGCTTCAGTCCTCAAAACTGCTCAGCTCCGGGGTGAGGGGATATGGCCGTGCATGGTTTTCCCTGCATCGGCAACAGTTACTGCTGTTCCACTCAGGAGGGGAAGGAACCCTGGAAGATGCTCAGGAAATTCCTGCTTGTAAAACCCAGAGGGAAGAGGCCAGTGGCAACAGCAGTGTTCACGCAGGGCATCTGGGTGAGAAGGATGGATGGGTGCAAAGCTCTGTATGCTTGGGTGCCTGCTGTGTGGGGCGGCGCCTCCCAGATGTGTGCACACAGGAGTGTCACGAAGCTGTGGGCTGCAGTCTTGGCAGTTCCATTATTCAAGAGTGTAAGTGACTTGCTCAGGGTCACACTGCTGGTCAGCTTCTGAGTTGAAATTTGAATGTACCTCTGTCCAGTTCCTCTTTGTCCACTTTTGTCTACTTCCTCTTTGTCTACTTTTCACCCGCCCATACCAGATTGCCATACATGAAGTACTAGGAAGGTCGTATCCTTTCTTCATCTGTTCATCCAATCAGTATTTCATAACAGCTGACTGTGTACCTAGTACTGTCTTAAGTACTGAGGATAAAGTAGTGGATAAGACAGAGCACCTGTTCTCCTGGAATGGAAATTTTAGGAGAGTTAGGGAGACAGAAAAAAAATAGCCAAATGACACATAGTTAAAATTCTAGCTGTGCTGCAGTCTGTAACGGAAGAATAAAGGCACTGATGGCCCAGCAGTCATTTGTCCAGCACGGTAGCTGCTGCCCGTATTTGGCTCTCGACCACTGTATGTGAGATGTGCAAACCGCAGTGTGCCTGAAGTAGAAGACGCACATAGTGCCGAGCTCCTCCTTAGTATGTTTGCATTGAGTCTATGTTGCAAAGATAATATCATTTTATGAGTAACTTGTAAGTTAAATCAAACGTATTATTAAATTAATTTCACTTTTCAAAAAGTTTTAAAATGTGGCTACTGGGAAATGTAAAACTGCCCCGTGAGTCTTCTTGCACTTCTGTTGGGCCGTGCGCGTATAGTGCAGCACCTTTTAAACAGTTAGAATGCGCGAATCAGCCGGGGATCTTGTGACCAGGCAGACTCCGACTCAGCCGGTCTTGGAGGGCTTGAGATTTTAAGAAAATCCCCACTCCTGTTACTACTGCCAGTGCTGGGACTTCACTTTGAGAACCGAGGGCTGGACGTTAACTCCCACTACTGCTTGAGGGTGATAGGAATGAGTGTGTGTGTGTGTGTGTGTGTGTGTGTGTGTGTGCATGTGGCCACACGTGAGTTATTCTAAACAGGGTAATTAGAGAGAAATCTGTCTGCAGGGGTGACTTGAGTGAAGCAAAAAGAGTAAGATTCCTCCATGTAAAGATCTGTTGGGAGCAGTTGGAGACTGGATAAAGAAGATGTGGTTTTTCTATAAAGTGGAGTACTACTCAGCCATAAAGCATGAGAAACTAGAGACATTCATAGGAAAATGGATCCATACTGGGGCCATACTCTTAAGTGAAATAAATAAGACACTTGTGTAAATACCGAATAGTTTCTCTGGTGTGAAAAACAAAGTGTAAATAACATCCAAATTGTATAACTGACCATGTGAAATAGGAAGAAAAGGGCTAAAGGTGTAGGGGAATTGGAAAGGGTAGGAGAAAGGAAATGAGGGAAAAGAAAAAAATATGAGAAAAGGAAAAAATGGAAACAAAGTCTTTGTAAATAGGGGAGGGTGGAGGGGTTGAAGCGAGGGCAGGGGTATGGGGAAAAATGAGAACCAAGATCTGTCATGTAAAGCCACAAGATCCCAATGATAAATGTAACTGTACTGTATACCTAAAAAGTACCAATAAACTCAATGAGAAAAAAAAATATCTGATGGGAGGTTTTACCAAGTTGAGGGAATAGCAAGTGCAAAGGTCCTGAGGTAGAAACAAGGTGGCTCTACAGAGTGTTCATTATTCTAAAAGTACTGTCTTTGAAGCTGGATGAAAGTGTGTTAACCCCTGGCATCATAACTTACTAGCTGGATCAATTAATCAACATTGCTTAGCTTCATTTGCTTTTCTGAGAGTAATTTCTTTCTTACAGGATTGTTGAGAGGAATAAATGAAATAATGAAAGTGACTCATTTCTAAACAAAATGGATATCCTATGCAGAAATCCAAATGGACCTGACTACTCAGTCTTTCCATTTCTCACATTATTTTGGTCTTCTGTGTGCCCTACCTTCTATCACAGATGAGTTACCATTGACTGAATTGTCTCATTTGGCATAGTTTGGAAAAAGCTCAATGATGATTGGCTTTCAACTTGCAACTGCTTAATCTTTTAAACCAAGGGGCACAAACCCCTGGGCCCATGCAGATGGTATAAACCACTGGGATAGACAGGAGAGGAGGCTTACAGTGCACCTGCCCTTGCCAGGGTGGGCCACAGCACCAGGTCGGGGACTCCTCCAGTGCGCAGGCGCGACATCCGCAAGCAGGTCACGAATCTCCTTCGAAGGGAAACCAGAAGGCCAAGTTTTGATGTGAAATCTCCTGATTTTCCTGGTTGGCCATAGATTTTAGTTTCTTAGAAGCACTGTGTGGGCCAGCAGTGTGGGAGAAACAAAACCCATCTGTGGGCTGGATGCAGCCAGCTGGCGACCAGTCTGCGACCTCTGGTTTAAACTCATTTCACAAAGTAACCTGCAAGGCCTGTGCCCTTTGCCGTGGCCAGAATCGTAGCTTACCTGTGCTATTCTGGTTTAGTATTTTTTTTCCCCTTTTACAGATTTCTGCAACAGCCTGGGGGAAATACCACCCAGATATATTGCAACAACAAAAAGAGCTTGATATAAACAGGAACGCTGAAGCAGATAGGGAAACTTTCACAAATAAATTTCCCTTTTGTTCCCAATTAACATTCCCCTGGAGGTAGGAACATTTTCTGTTTTTCACTCATGAATCACAAGGGCCCATGATTGATCTGTATAGCTAACTTGAATTTATAAAACAGGTTCTGGTCAGGTGGATGAAGGCCTGAGTGGTAGAAAAAAATGGGCCCTAGGCTTTGCTTAGTTCTGTTGGGTGTCAGTTCCATTAATCTCTCTCTCTTAGTTGATAAGGCCATATTATACCGTAGGGTCCATTTATCCTCTGAAATACTTTGATTCTAGAATAAACTTTGGCATTAGGCCCTTCAGACAGGAATCTAGTAAAGTAGAAGCAACGTGGCTTGGGAGGTTTTCAGTATCTCTAGCTGGAATCCAAGATTTTTACCATCACCATCTGAATCTGTCTGTCTGCAGGGTGGGCTCAGTATTACAGCCTTCCCCAGGGTGATGTGAGGATGAAATGCAGAGTCATTTTAAGGGTCTCATGCAGAGTTTGTTATGGAGGATGTTCCCCATTCCTTCTGTCTCTCCCACTTTTCCTTTCTCCCTTGTTTTCCTCCTTCATTTTCCTTTAACATCCTGCCCATCAATATGGAGGACCCTACAGAGAAAGCTGTAATGCATTTTTCATTTGACTATAGCTTTTTATTTCAAGATTACATCTGAACGAGGAATTTGAAACCATGAAGCAGTTCTTAAATAGCCCTTCAGAGACTAATCACAATTGGATTCCAGAATTTGGTTTATTGTCTGTCTCTGGAGCTGAAGGAGGAAAAGAGTAGTCTGGTTTCTTGAGATACCAGTTGTAGCCGAATTCTCCATGCAGGGAGCAGGTGGCGAAGTAGCCAGACTCGCAGGCCTGCTCCAGGCCTTGTGCTCCCCCAGAGGTGCTCCTTGGGTGCTGGCGACTTGCCCCTGGCCCTTGGTTTTTCTGCTGGCTGAGCACCTGAGGTGCAGGGTACTTGGGAACCCTGTCTCACTCCCTAGCCTGAGACATGGCCAACTGCACTATGTTCTCCTGCCATCCTAACTTGATTTATTTTTTATTTTGTAATTCATGCCAGGCATTTTTTACTTTTATATCGAGTCAGGAAAGAGGTCTTGAGACTTTAGGTGAATGAAAGATTGCTGGAGTTGTGCATTTGAAAATTTTAAAGGTTTGGGTTTTGCATAATGGATGATCTCTCTGAAGGGGATTGAACTACCACCCCAGAAAAAAAGCATTCTCCAGTTTGGTTGGTTTCTGCAGTTTAACGAGCTGCTCTGGAACTATCTTGGGAGTTCATTCTGAAATTATAATTCATGAAGGGAGCCTTTCAGCCAATTGCTATTAATTAAAAGTAGGCGGTTGATTTTTATTTTTTATATTCAACAGTCTGGATTACCCTGTAACTCATTTCTTCCTTCTTTCCTTTCTCGCTTTCAGTCTGTCTTTTGTGGTGCTGGGATTGAACCCAAGGCTTTGTGTGTGCCAAGTAAAACATACTACCACTGAGCTGTATCCCCAGCCTTGAAATTATTTTGACTTTATTTAAGCACATATAAAGCATATTTAATGGGGAACAAAGCAACATGTGAATTAAACCATGTATAATTATATATATGTTGTTATCTATATGTAATATAGAGAGTATATGTATGCTACAAATGATAGAGCTTAGTTGATTATAAACAACAAAAATATTTTATTGACTTATTTGATTGAGAAGTCTGGCATAAAGCTGGATCCAGAGGCTCAAATGATACCTCGTGGTCCCTACCTTTTTCTTTTCTTTGCCATCTTGTCTTCACTTTGCTTCCTTCAGAGACAGGCTGTCCCACCATATTTAGTCTAGATGTTAAGTGGGAACCCTAGACAAGCATGTTTTATGCTTATTGGTTCTTTTGAACATGATTTTTGAGAGTTTCTTTGTGAATTTCCTGGGGGTGCCTCTGGCTACAGTTGGGACCTGTGTCTGTTCCTAGGTTTTTATTGCTAGAAAAATAGGGGCCAGTTAAACTAGGTATTTGTGAAACATAAAGATCTACTCTGGCACAAGCATGTTATTTCTCTAGTGTGGTGTTAACTGGGAAGAGCCCACAGGATTATATGGGGAGGTTCAGTGTACTTGTTAATTCACTTTTTCATTTATTTGTTAACGTGCCTTGTCAACTGTGCTCTGTATGCTAGGATCAAACTTGAAGGAATCATTATCAATGATGTGCAAAAGCTTACAGAGAGTAGAAATAGATGCAGAAGTGATTACATTACAAAGTAGTATAAACTTTGACCAAGGAGAATTTATTTTAGGAATGGAAGGATGGTTCAATCTTGAGAAATTTCAGTGTGATTTTAATATCAACAAATGAGAAAAACTGATTTACTTTATGGATACTAAAAAGATATTTGATAAAAATAAATATCAATTCCTAATTTTTGGAACACCCTACTAAGAAAATAGGAATGTACCCACAGCCAGCATTATCTTTAGTACTATGATATAACACTAGAATTCTCATTGAATCCAGAACAAAATAAGAATGCCTGTTACATCACTACTTTTTAGCATTGTTCAGGAATTGCATATCAGATAATACAGTTAGATCAGAAAAAGGAAGAAAAGGGAAGATAGAATTACTACTGTTTGCAAGGAATTTCAATTCTTTTTAGAAAAGTTAAGAAAATAAATTTTCCCATAAATCTATTAGAAACAATAACAAAATTCATTAAGGTGGCTGGTAAGGGAATGGCTACATGAGAGTTACTGTTTTCTTTATCCCTGTGCCAGCTAGTTTGAAAATGTAATGGGGAAATATTCTTTTTATAGACTCAGAGGTCAATTCAGAGATCCAAATAACAAGGAATAAATTTTACCTTGTAATCCTTTTTACAAGGACTTGTAAGAAGAACATTTTCATACTATACAAGAAGGCACTAAGGAACTATTTTTTTCTTTTTCTTCCCTTCTCCTTTCTTTCCCCTCTATTCCCTATTTATTTTTGTTTAATTCTTTGCTGCCTAAATTGAGGTCAGATGTGTTTGAGAGTGTTCTAAAACTATTGTTTATATGGACATGACCAAAATATAGTACTTCATATTTAAAATTTCAAAATATTGCACTTTCAAAATACTGTATTTCTTAAATAAAATTTCCTGAATTTTCACATTTCATTGGTCAGAGGAAAGGGTGGTAAAAAATATTATCATGATTCCTTACAGGGCACAGATTGCCCTATACCCAAAATTCAGCATGGTAAGGTCACAATGAAGGTGCAGATTAACAGTCAAATTGGTATAAATTAATAAACATAGATGCACTCATGTTGTTACAATGCAAACAACAAATCAGATGTACAGTGTAATGGCACACACCTGTGATCCAAGCTACTAAGAAGGTTTAGGCAGGAGGGTAGCAAGTTCAAAGCCAACCTGGGCAATTTAGTGAGACCTTGTCTTTTTTTTCCCTCATTGAGTTTATTGGTACATTCTAGGTATACAGTACAGTTACATTCACTACTGGGATCTTGTACCTTTACGTGACAGGTCTTGGTTCTTATTTTTTCCCCTTATCCCTGCCCTCCCTTCATCCCCTCCTGCCCTCCCCATTTACAAAGACTTTAATTCCATTTTTTCATTTTCTCACATTTTTTTCTTTTCCCTTATTCCCCTTCCCCTACGCTTCCCACATTCCCTACACCTTTAGCCCTTTTCTTCCTATTTCACATTGTTAATTATCCCATTAGGATCTTGAGTACTAAACTATAATAGTGAGACTTTGTCTTAAAGCAAAACAAATGAAAAGCAAGTTGGGGCAAACAAGGGTTATTTTCATTTGGATTGGAAGGAGTGGGCATAGTGGTAACACAGTAGTGCTGGTCCATACATGGTGTACTTAACTGTGCCGGACTCGGCTCCAGGAGTCTAATGGATTCAGTCCTCTCGGGAACTTCTTGAGCTAGGGATGGTTGTTACCACAGTGTACTAGACGGGGAACTGAGGCATGGGATTTGACAAAACTTGATTGAGATGTGGCGTGTGTGACCTCAGAATCTCAGCATTTCCTTTATTTGCCTCGGCATCATGGGAGGAGACAGACGGAGTTGGTCTCCCCCTAGTTTTGATTTCCCTGGGGTCGATGGACTGGGACACGCATAAGATGGGAACTCAGGAGTCTCCTGCTAGCCACATACTGTGGGCACAGCTTTCTGTTTGGGGACCATGCCAAGCCTTTTTTTTTCTCCCAGAATACTTTGTCATTGGTCTCTAAATTGCTGGTATCTTCTTATCTATCCTTCAAATGTTGTCTCAGACTTAGCTTCTCAACAAGACCTTTCCCAGTGACCTCTTTAAAGTCACTTCCCTTTTTGACCTTCTTAAGCTGCTTTGTTTTCTTCGGAGCATGTGTGCTTCTTCAGAGGCATCTTCTTCACACACTGCCCTCACTAGAAGGTAAACTACATAAAAGAAGGGTGGCGTCCATCTGTTCCTTCATGAGGCGCACAGAACATTATCATGGATTCCTTGCCATAGCCTCGTGAAGCAGATACTTTCTTATCTCAGTTTTATAGAGAGAGGGGACTTTGGAAGGGCAAGGGATATTCCCAAGATCACACAGCAGCAGGCTCTTATGTGCCAGATGTCCTTCTACCATGACACAGCTTTTGGCTCCTGGCCTCTGTTGCTGTAGGGAGAAGACCCATCGATTATTCTTAGTGTGTCATATGTTCCGAGAATAGTCTGGGTTACGCATCTCTCAATGCATTATCAAAGTTACAGAATTGCCCTTTACTTATCAGCCCCACAGAATCCCAGCATTGATTTGTGTCCCCCTCAGCGGGTGTAGTGCGTCAGTGTATCTGTCTGCCCGCAGGCTGGAAGCTCGGTAGGGGGTTAGAGTGCGGAAGCCCCTGGTGCACTCTGCTGCTGTGTCATAGATGCTGTGACTCTTTGGACCTACACGGTGTTCTGAAGGGGGGAAGCTGAACCTAGGATCAGAAATTCACTTGAGTCTGAGTTTTGCATCTGTTTTGCTTAGCATGCATGCACAAGTGCTCAGCCTCTGAGCCTTTGTTTTCTGATCTCCAAAATGGGAGTAACAACCCCTCATATGTCCACAGCAATTTTGCAAGGATAGAATGATGATTGTATGCTGGGAACTACCTGGTCTACTTAGATTAGTTGTTACTAATCCATGCACGTTTTCTTGAATTCCTCTAGGTAATTGGTTTTCTGGGATGTTGCACTCCAGGGAGTACCTGAAATACAGGACAGGAACTCTTATCATAAAGTTAGATTAAGAGGTTTAATTTACAGAAACTATTATATAGCATGGATATCAAATGTTCTTGGAGCAGACTGCATAAAATCCCGGAGAGTTCTTGGACAGCCTCGTTCTGCATACCTTTTTCACCTGACTCACGACCATTGGTGCATCGTCCCTTTATACTGAAGTGACTGACATAAAAAGCAGCAGTGCACGCTGGCTTCCGAGGACCGCCCAAGACTTGGTGAGGTTGGAAAGTGACTGGAAGATTCTCTCAATTGTTTCTTGTCTCTCTTTCCTGCAAAACCTGCTGTGTTTTCTGGGTTGACGAGTTCACTTCCCACTTTCAGGTTGGGTTTCTAACCTGTTTTGTAACTCTCTTTGGGAGGCAGAATATTAATCTCCCTAAAATGTCCGTGTCCCAATGTCTGGGAGCTGGGAATATGTTAGAGGATGTGGCAAAGAGGAATTAGGTAGCAGATGAAATTGTGATTTTTAAATGCTAAACAGCTGACTTTAAAGCAAAGCGTGTTCTGCATTATTTGGGTGAGCCCCGCATAATCACAGGGAATCTTGTAAGTGGAAGATGGCAGAGGGAGGCCGGAGAGATTGCAGCGTGATAAAGACCTAGGGAACTGTCACTGTGTTTGAAGGGCCAGGAGCCAAGGAATTCAGGCAGCTTCCGGAAACCAGGGAAAAAAAGGCAAGGAGATGGGTTCTGCCCCATTGCCTACAAAAGGAATACAGCTGTCTGGACACTTTTATCCACTGAGACTCATTTCAGATTTCTGATATCTACATCTGTAAGTTGGTCTGTTTGTATCATGCTAAGCTGCGAGGCCTGTGCTTCCTGATTACAGCAGCATGGGAAAATGATATACTTTACTTGGATGTCTCTAGGAGTCACCTTCTTGGCTCTCTTCTTGCTCATACTTTTTCTTTCTCTTCACGAAAACATCACTCGCATGGCTCTCCAGGTCCTTTTCCAAAGAGATGGAGTGGAGAGCTGCTCTTTGTAGGCGGTACCATGTACTGGGACTTGTATAAGGTAGCAGTTCACTTTGTCCTATGTAATGAGAGTTGATGTTCACGGTATGGAGCGACCCACCAGTGCCGCAACAGGACAGAAATGGAACTCAGGCGTCCCACATGCCCACCTCCGACAGGGCGGGTGTGCTCCCAGGCCGTCCCAATGGACTGGAGTCCTCCAGCCTGCTGCTGCACCGTCCCGGAAGCAGCTTGTCAGAAATGCAGATTGTCAGCCAGGCATGGTGGTGCACACCTGTGACCCGAGCACTCCTTGAGGTCCAGTTGGGAAGACTGTAAGTTCTAGCCCAGGCCAGGCAACTTAGTGGCCTGGTGAGACCCTGTCTCAAAGTAAACAATAAATAAGGGCTGGGGATGTAGGTGTGTGAAGGCCTTGAGATCAATCCTCAGTACCAGAAAAAATAAGTGAAAAGAAAAAGAGAAAGAAAAAAGAATCTCAGATTCTGTCCCAAACTGTTGGGGCAGCAGAATTTGCATTCGGGGAGGACACACATGCAGTTGTTACACACAAAGTTGAGAAACGTGTTGGAGCAGGGCTTTTCAGCCTCAGCACTGTTGACCCTTTGGATTGCCAGTCCTGTGGTGAGGGAGCAGCTGTCCTTTTGCTGTCTAGCAGTTTTACTAACCTCTCTGGGTGCTACTGACTATATGCCAGCAGTAGCACTGCCTCCCTTACACTTTTAGACTAAAGGGGCCTCAGATGTTGCCAGACTCCCCTAGACATCTCGCTCTGACTTAGTTGAGAGCTCTTGGTTTAAAGGGATTTTCTTTTCTGCATGATTAGAGATGGGACCCACCCTACCTGTGCTCCAGCCAGCAGGAAAAGAGAGCAGAAGTGAGGCGTCAGGGAGCCCGTGAGCCACACTCTCTAGTGGTGAGGATTTAGCTGTATGGCCGCCTCCAGGAGCACGGGGGTCTGGGACTACGCTGGGGAGGGCTCTGTGCCTGAGGAGGTAGGAGAATGAGCCCAGGACAGTCAGCCCTCTGTGCTCAGGAGCCACGACAGGGTGCAGCCACAGCACTTCTCCTCTTAGGTCCTCCCATCAAGAGTTGAATCCATTTGGAAGGAGGAAATGAGTTGAATTTTTTTCCACTTAGGACACAGATCAATTTCAGGAGATCCTAGGATATTTTAGAAGAACACGTACAATTTGTCAAGTTCTCCAGTAGAGCATTTGATATCAGGAGTTGTGTGTCTTCTCAACTACTCATGGATATGACTCTTGTAGATGCATTTTAAGCATAAAGTTTCAGATAACACTTCCTGCATACTGAATTTTCTCTTTTGGATCTTTGTCTTCTCTCTGCCAACAGCTTATCGGTTACCTAAAAACGCAGGAATTGTCAGTCCACTTGTATTGATTTTATATGTAGAAAATAGTAATTTTCTTCTGTTTTTGTAAAGACTATGTAATTACCACAAATGTGTTTCATGAAGTTATATGTGTGTATGTTTAAGTGTATACATACATGTGCATGTGTAAGCATACATACATGGATATGTACATAGATGGCAGTCTGTCTGTCTGTCTGTGCACCCATGCCTCTGCATCACTTACCTTGGTAGGGTCCTCATCTGCTGTTCAGGCTGCCACAGTAGACTGGCATGATTGCCTCTCTGTTGCTGTTCACTCAGCAACTAAAGGAAGTTACCTTTTTAGAAGGGGAAGCAGACCTTTACTTTTCTAATGTGTCAATTAAGAAAGTATTCTGAGTTCTGACCTACAAATCCCTACAGTATCTGACCTTTCCCCATCCCTGGGAGGACATTAACTGACCTTCTCTTTGCTCCTCTGGTGGAGCTGCACTACTAACCTCCTCGCTGTACCTGAGAAGTTGAATGTGACCCTACCTCAGGGCCTTTGCACTTGTTGCTCCCTTTACATATAATTCTTTTTCATTAGATAATTGCGTGGCTTATAGCCTTCCTTCACTCAGGTCTCTGCTTAGCCATCTTATTGTCATTGTGGTCTTTTCTTCTACCATCTGGGCTCACCTTGTGTACTGCTGGTGGTAAGAGCTCCACTCATTAGAATGTGCTGGTAGATGATAGTGTTGCCATGGATACATGCTTACATTCCATGGTCACTCCACCCCCACCCAGGTTTGTTATATGTTAGTTTCCTAGTTCTTAATTCCCCCATTCTGGAGATGAGAGCCAGTAGTGATCTGGTGCCTCAAAATGACCTTTGTGTTGCTGGGTTCAGTACAGGAGATGCCTGACTCAGCTGTCCCTGTTATTTATGCACACTGCCACCAGGTGGTGGTTTCCTGCCATCTGCTGAGTCCCAAGTTCACCTTCCCAGAGACACGAAGCCTGAATGGCTCCTCTCTCTTTCCAACCTGGATTCACCCTGCCTATTTTATCCCTAAATCCTAAAATGAGAGGCCATATAGAAGATCCACTTTTAGGAAAACAATAAACAGATATCAAAGGTAGATATAGAGAGCCATGTTTAAAACAAACTTAGATGCACTTGGGTATTATTTTTCCTTTACTCCCTTCAGAGCCAAGTTCTTCATTTTTGTTCACATACAGGAAGAGTATTGACAGGTGGCACTTTTTTTTTCGCCATGTAGCACTCCTATGACTGTGGCAATGTGGAGAAAATGAACATACCATGTTACCATACATGTGTGTTAGGGCACACATAAATCATGTTCCCGGTGTCGGATGAGTACATTATCGTGTAGAATCTGAGAACCGCATGTTAGTGTCAACTAGCAACCCCAGTGGCCTGGCTCAGAGCCACTGCCTTCCTTATTTAGCACAGATAGTGAGCTTGTTGTTCCCACTCACTTGTGGCTTTTAGAATTTCTTGAATTGTATCCCCTTTCCAGTCTCTCCACCTCTCATCCACCAAGACAAAGAAATGTCCCAAATCCCAGTATGTTAGTGCACCTTTAAAGAAAATCATTTCCAGTGGTTTGAAACTGAGTTTCAACTTTAGAACTTGGCGAGGATCCTTCTGGTTCTAACACTCAGAGATCCAAGGTGAAATCTGAACCAAGCATCGATCAACAAGGACTTCAGTGATTCATGTATCTGAGAAATCCCTGGTGGGTATAGAGGGGCCATTTAAAAAATATAGCTTCATTAGGGCTTAGTGGCAGCAGGTTCCTACTTCTGGATTCTCCTCCTAAGGTGGTTGGCTGCATTCTCAAAACTCTTCCCTTGTGGATGTAAAGTAAGAGCTAGCCTGATTAATTTTTCCCAAGTGCAGTTGGGAGAAGTCACCATCTTTATCCCAGGAGCCTTGCAGAAGCCCGCTTGTAGCTTGTTAAGTGGTTAAGGGCTGTGCCCGCATCTGGCCGGCAACCTTGTTATCAGGGATGGGTGAGGTTCCCTGCACTGTGTTTTTGGATCAGAAGTAGGAGTAGGATTTTCTGGAGGCAGAGAGAAGGAGACACAGGGCCTTTTCCCAGAGCAAAACCAGGATATGGTTATCAAAGAAAAGAAATGGATGCTGGTGCCAAAACAACAGATGTCTATTTCCAGACTTCTGTTCAGATGGAATCTTTCGCTGAAATACAACCGAATAAATCAGACACATGGAGAGTTCCACTGGCCCGAATGCTGATAGAGGACCTGGGCTGCTTGCTGTGTCTTTCTACCAAGGTGGATTTCTAGAGCAGTGTGACAGCACTCCCTTCTCACTCACTGCATGACAATTTCACATCTCTTCTCTCACTCAGAAGAAAGACAGAGGAAAAAGAGAGAGAGAGGAAGGAGATCAAGAAAGAGACTTGTCTGGTCTCTGTACCCAAGATATTAAATCCTGGAAAAAAATACCTACAGAACTTGCTGCTCAGAAATCATTAATTATTTATTTAGAATATTTTCAGTTCCTACCACTTCCTTAGTGACCCTAGCAGCTGCCTGGGAAAATCTAAAGGGATTGTATATCATGTAAGAGAATTCTTCAAATAGCAAGTAGATTCATCTCCTCACATTAAGTCTTCCTCCTTGGATTCACTTGAAGTGGAGAGGGAGAGAGATTTGGCCTTTGATCAGTCTTAATATAACAAGTAGATAGCCCAGAATTTCTGGAACAGCCTTGATTCTGTGCCATTTTATTCTTGTCACTTAAGGTTAGGCCTACAATGTAGAGTTAAGAGTGTTTAATTTTTTATGCCTCTGTGAGTTTTTTAAAATGAAAATATATCCCTATTTTTTTGAGGGGGAAAAAGTACCTTGTGAAATCTAGTGTCTTGATGTTTTGTTTAAATGTACACATCGTGTGAGTGTGGTGGTAGAGGATGTGTGTGTGTGTGTGTGTGTGTGTGTGTGTGTGTGTGTGATTTTTCCTCCCTCAGTTTGGATGTGAAAAATTTTCAGGATGATTCTGAAGGATCTTCCTGAAGGTTTCTTGAGCTGAGATTCCCTGGGAAACTTCCTTGGGCCTCATGAGCCCTACTCTGACTGATTAGGGCCACGTCCTTTTTCTGTGTGACCTTGGAGCTTGTTGGAAGCCCAGACCATCAGTCTCCATCTTTCTCCCTGTTGTAGACTGAGAGTCCGGCTTCATCCTCATTTCCCCCAGGATGGAAAGACCAGGAATAGTAACAAAAATATTTGTCATTGGCTGGCCAGTTTCTGTTAGGGTTGTGTATTGGAACACTTGTTTACAGAAAGAGATAGAGATAGCCCAGTTTCTTACAGCTTGCTTTAAGATTTTGAAGACTTTTTCCTAAACAGTCATTTCAGAGGAAGACAAAATTTTAAAACAAATAGATTAGACAAGAAGCTAACTCTTATGAATTTTATTTTCCAGCAACTGTGCTTTTCTTATTATACATTGCTTAAATAATAGTAGGTGGGCCGGGGATTTAGCTCAGTGGTGCCGCCGCCTGCCTCACAAGCACAAGGTTCTGAGTTCAGTCCCCAATACCAAAACAAACAAACAAACAAACAAAGAAACAAAACTGTAGGTAACTTCCATGGGGTGCTTATGAGATTAAAAGAGAAGCCTGGGGAACCCGTCCTCTATCTGAATCAGCAGCTCTGTTGGGTTAGGGCATTTTATGGGAAAATGGAGGCCTGAGGAAGTAAGAATGATGCCCCAAAGTACAGGTCATTAGTGATGCTTCCCAGACTCGAACATAGGTGTGTTGTCCTAGCCACCATCCTGTGCTGCTGCTCTGAGAGAAGAGACACTGAGGAGGTTATTACGTCCACAATCTCTACTTGAGAGTAGAAACACGTTTTTGGAGCATAGCTGATGCTTGGGCCTGTCTGCAGAGAGGGCTGGGATTCTCTGGAAACCACTTCCACAGCAGCATCCACATGATTCCCCTTAAAGGATAGCTCCTGGGGCTATTCTGCGCCAGGAAGGAAGAAGGAAACCTGCATCTTCTGTGCACAAAAGACCGTTGGTGAGCTCTTTGTACTGTGACCTGGTGCAAAGGTCTCACACTTTGGACAGCTTCAGAGAGAGAGATTGATTTTCCAGCCCTGCTGGGAGCTGCCAATTTCAGAGCCCTGGGGACAAGTACCCCTTCCCTACATGGGGTAGCTGAGGTATGAGAATTGCCCTGGGCTGTCTTTTCTAAAAAGAAAGGGAGAAACATCGTCCTCTCTGCCCAGCCTATTTCAAGGTACTATGAGGGATGGAGACTGCTCCTGGACCCTGTTGCCCCTAGCCCTTCACTTCAGGGCGGGCCGGCGGCAGTGTCCCCAGGGTTTTCTCTGTGACTCGGTGACATATAGCCCTGTTCTTACAGTGGTGAAGAGTACTTTTCAGCCCCCAGGATCCTTTTCACAACTGCCTTTGTAAAATGTTTTCATGAATGGTAGTTTGGGTAGAACTTCAATAATAACATCACTCTGGCACAGAGCTCTGTGAGATGAATGCTCCTTAGACTTCATAGAGCAAGGCCCAGATGCCAGGCACAGAGGAAGGAGCTTCTGAAACCCAGCTTGACTTTGTTTCCTGTCCCCCTTGGCTATACCTTGTCACCCACACTTCCTAAGTTTCTTCTGCTTCTGGTTGGGCAGGTATTACCTCCTCTTTCTGCCTTCACACCT
Source organism: Fukomys damarensis (assembly GCF_012274545.1). Classification (NCBI taxonomy): domain Eukaryota; kingdom Metazoa; phylum Chordata; class Mammalia; order Rodentia; family Bathyergidae; genus Fukomys; species Fukomys damarensis. The sequence continues at coordinate 3,645,823 of NW_022900946.1, read as the reverse complement.
CCTGCTACTCCTGGGGTTTTCTCTTTGTACTTCCAAGACAAATTCTAGCATTGTTGATGGAGTGCTTGTTATGCCCACCAAACACCCATTATTTCCCTAAATTGCAGCCCTCATGATAGCCCCAAAAGAGGGAGACTTTTCTTATCTCCACTTACATGGGAGGAAACTAAATAAGGAGAGATTTAACTTCCTGGAGGTGTGAGGGTATAACACAATGGCAGAGCACTGATCTTGTATGTGGGAGGGTCTGGGTTTGATCCCCAATGTCAATCGATCAATCAATCAATAACTTGCTCAAGGTCACTGTGATCTTAAGGTGACTCATTCTGAATCCCTGAGTCCTTCTCTCTTACTAACTGCACTTACTGGATCACTGGGACACAGTAGGATTTTACTTGAATTATTATTTAATAAATGCATATTTAGTGAAGACAATTAAAATACCAAAAACATTAAAAACACCATCACCCAAGGCTAAGTATTATTAATAATATAGTGTATACTTTCCATAAACTTGTAGTACTTATAAAGTACATATAACTAATTTCTCCCAAAACCATGTATTTTAAATAATTAACTTTTTCATCTAAATGTATCTCATGAACGAACATCTTCCTATACCAAAAAATAGACTTTTGTATCATAATTTTAACATTTTCATGATTATAAAAATAATGGAGATACTTGTCAATCCATAGAGCTGGAAAAAGAATAGATTTATCATTGTTTTGGTGAAGAAAAATCCAATTTAGAGCCTAACCACACTCAAATTAAAGAACTATGTTTCAGGCAAAGAGTGAAACAGAACAAACTCCACAGTACAACAATGATAACAATGACAACTACAAAAATGGTCAGAGTATCGGAAGCCAGTGTGGATATTTCTTAATAATATTGGGGTGGCAAAATCCTGTCAAATCAACATTTTCTTATAAAGACAGTCCAGAAGCCATAATGGAAAGATGGATGGGTTTGCAAGTAGAAAACATAAGTCTTTGGTATGAGAAGAGACTCACTCAGAGTATACCAGCTTTGGAGGGCCGTCATGGCAGAATCCCTACATAGCAGGAATGGAATGCCTCATAGTTCTGGAGTGGGGAAGTCCAAGATCAGTGTGTCCGTAGGGGTGTTTCTTTCGAGACCTCTCTTCTTGGCTTGTAGGTGGCCACTTTTTCCCTGTGGTTTTCCTTGTCTGTGTCTCATCTCCCTGTGCAGGGTTGGGTCTGACTCTCCTCTCTGTTTTGACAAAACCAGAATGCTTATTAACTGGCAGTTAAGAATACAGTGGCCAACTGAACAGGATTTTCCCACTACCCTGCCAGTGTGTTCTCCTTTTAGAGACTGCCCTTGTGGAAGACCCAGTGGCTCTGGGATCTGAGAGTCTGGGAAAGGGAGCAGGGGCTGCCAGCTGGGTCCCCCTGGCCTCCTAAAGTCTGAGCTCCTGGTAGGGTTTACCGGCCCAAGCTGTGGAATTCTCTTGGCAGCCTGAGCCAATGCTTCTTCTGTTGCTCATTCACCGTTCTTCATTGATTCTCCTTCTGGTCAGCATCTCCTTTCCCTGGTCATGTTCTTGTGTGAGGTTAAGCCTTGCTTCAGTGTGTGTGTTTGTGATAATGTTCCCATTATCTTCTTGTAAAGGTAGCAGTCAAATTGGATAAGGGACCACACATTTGACCTCATTTAACTAAATTACCTCTTTAAAGACTATTTCCAAATACAGCCACATTCTGAGGTTCTGGGGTGAAGACTTTGACATGAATTTTTGAGGGGACACAACTCAGTCTCATAAAGAAGCAGCAAAAGCCAGGAAGGTCCCATTGGCAAACATGGGTCTGAAGGCTCAGATTCTCTCTCTTCTTTGTGGTGCTTGATGCCCTCGCCACCTGTGTCGCCCCTGTTTCTCCTTAGCTGTTAGGACTAGGTGACATGCCTACCCAGGCCCATGTGTAGACACAGTCTCTTCAGCTTTTGTCACTCTTTCCAGACAAGTTGCCATCATGCCTGGAGGGTTAGACTCTCCTTTGCGCATCTCTACATCATTCATTAAGAAATGCAATCCAAGTACAATTCTTAGAAGCCAATCTTAAAAACAACAATGAATGTGACAAACCTTTATTATGAAAGTATCACGAGCTTGCGAAACAAAAGAAAAAAACCCCAGCTAACAACTATATGAAAATAAGAAGACTTTTCCTCTCTCCGTGGCTCATATCCTGCTTCTAGGACTGCCAGCTTTGTTTCCCAGAAGGGAGCCACTGCCTACAGCCTCCTGTGCTTCCTTCCCTTTGAGTGATTCATATGCTAGACTAAGACTCGGCCATCAGTAGAATACATGGCACTGAGGAGATGTTATGGGCCATGAATGCTGCTGGCTAGCAGCCTTGTGCTGTGTGCCCATCTCCTGGCCCACTTGTGAGTTTCATCCCTGCAGGACCCAAGGAGATGTTTCCATTATTACCCCGCTTTACAGATGTGGAATTTCCTGTTTAGAGGTAGTGAATACCTTGTCCACAATCATGGGGCTTGGAAGTACTTGGGACAGACCTGTCAGGGTCTGCATTTCCTTACTTGTTTTAATTTCACTGCTTCTTTGTTTTATTTGTTTTATTCGGCATTAGTCTATGAAACTTCTGAATGACTCTGGATAGAGATCTATTTCATTATTTGGTAATATCTACATTGTATTTCCCCAAAGGGTACCATCTTGACCTATATCTATATCCCTAAATCTATACAGTCTATAACTACATCTCTCTGTACCTATATTAGTATCTGTGTATCTGCATCATGTTTTATTTGAGTACTTCTCTGGATGGACAGCACTGTGATTTCCATCCTTTCCTTTCACAAAAAAGGCTGCTGAGGGCATCTTTGTGCTCTGGAATGCATCTGCCTGTGCAGAAAATGGGAGGAATATGCATTTTAAAATGCATTTTGAAAAGCTGTTGGGGGCAGGCTTATTTCTAAGCTGTTGGGAGAGACCTCCTCACTGTCCCCATGGAATAGTATAGATTTCGGCAAACTCAGCTCCTGTGTACCCAAGACACCTCGTGGCCATTGATAAAAGCTTTTCATAATAAGGGTGGTGAGTCCTCATACAATTACCATGAGATGAAAGAAAATATGTGGTTTGACTGTGGGTATTGCTTTTGGATGCTCATATTTGGAGTTTATTTCTATTATTAAAGTAATACTCAGTATTTCTTTTTTGCATTAAAGGGGAAGAAGTAAATACTTCCTTTCTTCTTTGAACTGTTACAGAATCATTTTTCTATAAGATTTGAGAATTCACAGTGAGGCCAAAAATTCTTCTTCTTCTTCTTCTTTTTTTTTTTTTTAACTTTCCCCAAGTGGATTTAAGTGGAGCGACAGGATGGCTTTAGCTTTAAAACAAGATTGGATTTCTGAGGCATTGGTGAGTGTGGGACAGGGAAGCCCTAGGTGTATCAAGCTCAGCAGAGCCTGTGTGTTCCTGCCCACGGCTGCCCTGTGAGGATTCTGCAGGCAGAATGCTGCCCTGGAGCTGTGCTCTCTGAGGAGTCCTGGTTGGCACCTGTGAACATCTTGCCTTTATCCACTTTAGCTTTAAAACAAGATTGGATTTCTGAGGCATTGGTGAGTGTGGGACAGGGAAGCCCTAGGTGTATCAAGCTCAGCAGAGCCTGTGTTTTCCTGCCCACGGCTGCCCTGTGAGGATTCTGCAGGCAGAATGCTGCCCTGGAGCTGTGCTCTCTGAGGAGTCCTGGTTGGCACCTGTGAACATCTTGCCTTTATCCAGAGAGCAAATTCCAGGGCAGGCGTTGTGACACTGGGAAGGACCTGTGAGGGCTCTTCTCCCAGTATGACAAGGACAGAAGTTAAAGAGAACTTGGGCAACACAAGAGCTGGATGCTATTGCTGGGGACCTGAGAAGCTGGGGTCAGTGGATTATGAAGGTTCATTTGGTGTAGCAGTGGTGGTGCTTTTCTTTAAAAATCAGCAAATACATTTATGTGCCGGTTATTTCAACAAGATGAGTTGCTGTGGACAACACTTTGGCAACCTCATTGGCCCTTATAATCTTGTATGCAGACGCTCCTTGGCATACAACACCCCATTTGCTTGTAAGGATTCTCCTTTCATGTCCTGTGGTGGTAGAAGTCTCTCAGTGTTTGTTTGACGTGTGAGAATCTGGAACACATTTCCCAGTCTCCCATCTGCTTTATGTGGTGAATTAGGTTAAACTGGGGTAGGGGGATTTGAGGAAAGATGCTAGGGATACATTTTTGGAAATGCCTTTTTGGAAGATGTGCCTTAAATATGGGGCACTGTGACTCTCCCCAGAATCTGTACTTTTAATCTCTGTGCTTTCCAGACATTTTCCACACACCTGTTTCTCAGCCCATGTGGATGGCTTCCCAGTGTGATGGTCAGTGTGCTTGGTTTTGGAGAGACAGAGAGGGAAGCAAGAGTAACATGTTCTTATCCTGCAGGCTTTGCCCTTCCAGTGGGGAAGAGAGATTGAACCCACAAGACAAATAAAGTTAAAATCACAAGGATAGTTAGGACTAAGAAATAATAGTGCCAGTACATCAGAGAACGTGACAAGGGGTGCAGTTTGAGCAGGTGGCAGAGATCTACCGGAGAGCGGGAGGTGAAGGGGGGCACTCGGACGTGTGAATCCAAGCAGAAGGAAGTAGCATCCTGTTTTGGAAGAACTACAGGGCCAGAGCTGCAGGCCTCAGTGAGAGAGAGGGGACTTAGGTGGAGCTGGAGAGGGTAGCTCTGCAGGGATCTGCTGGCTTCTGTAGGGTTTGGAGGTTTGTCATAGGACACACGGAGGGCTTTCAGTTGAAGAGGGGTCCTTGTCTTTGGAGTCTTGGGCAGTGCCATAGCTATTTCTGGTCACTTTCCTACCTGCAGAGAAAGCTGGTTTGCAAAGGGGAGCAAAGAATTAGGTGGAGATAAACAGACACAAGAGACAGAGAGAGAGAAACCTTTTGTTTTTGTATTCCTGAATTTAGGAATGCTCATGCCCAGCTCTTTCCAAGTTCTAGTTACTTGAGTCAGTATATTTTCTTTTATGTTTTAAAACTAGTTTGAGATAGGGTTTCTGATATCCCCATCAGACCCCTGATTATTCAGGCCACATAATAAATGCAGTTCCAGAAAGGTTGAGATTCAGGTGGTTTTGAGACATCCACATCTATATATTAAATATAGGCATTTGAATGTATGTATCTAACCTTAAAGGAGAAGATAGGGGTAAGAGATACAGATTTATCAGCCTGAAGGTAACAGTTGAAGCTATGTTCAAGCTTATTTTGCACAGGAAACAAGTATATGGTGGTAAGAGGAGAGGATTTAGCATTGGACTTTGAAACTGTATGGAGAATACTGAAAGATGAACTTCTAAAGGAAGTGCAGATGTTAGGAGGAAAATGAGAAAAAAATCTAAAATCTGTTTTATGGGACTGACTTTTAATAAGGAGAGAGTGATCAACCATGTTAATGTCACTAGAAGATCTTTTAAAGTGAAATCTGAAAACATGTCTGTTTGATTTAGATAAAGCTTGAGGAAGGGTTGATTTTTTTCAGATGTGTCTTAGCATTCTGAGAGCTGACACATGCAGGATCCAACGGTAACACTATCTCTAGTGGCTCTGGAAGACAGGAATTGGGTCTTTGTTTAAGTTTTGTTCTCAGAAACTTGGGCATGCAGAAGTGAGGGCAGTGGGTGGCCCCTTTAACACATATTTCAGGCTCCCAGTCTTCATTAGGTGCTAGAATACATGCCTGGGAGGCAGTCAGTAGTAAATCACCTCTATTCCTGTGAAACTCACAGTTAGGTAAGGAGACAGACAGGCAAATGACAAGCACAATTTAGGTTAATAAATGCGGAATGTGTCAGTTTGGATACTTGTGGCTGTGAGCAGGAGAAAACTTAATGAGCAGTGACTTAGGACATTTAGATTTCACTTAGCAAGGAATCCAGATAGGTGATCCTGGGAGAGATCCAGCATGGTGTGCGCAGGCTCCAGGATGTTCCTCCTGTTCTGCCATTGTTACCTGTTGGGTTTGGACTCCAGCTGTGGAAGCTGCAGCTCTGAACATCACCCCCCCACCCCCCACCGACATCAGAGTATGCATAGAAGCAAAGGAGGTCTTTTCTTTTTTTTCTCAAGCAGCTCTTGAATTTTTTTGGAGGGACAATTCCTTCCAGAAGACTACAGTGTATTTCCTTACCATCTCCCTGGTCTTAACTTGGTCATGTATATCATCTGCTTATGGAAAAATGGGCTGAGGCTGCAGCTCAGTGGTAGAGCACTTCCCTAGCATGAGCAAGGCCATGATTTTAAATTCTAGCAACAAAATAAAAATCTATTCACCAGTAAAAACCACATGCCAGGCACTATTGTAGAAACAGAGTGTACACCATAAGTAAGACGGGTGAGCTTCCTTTATAGATAATTAAGTTAATATGTATATAAAAGCCAGGATTGGTAGCACACACCTGTAGTCCCAGCTACTCAAGAGGCTGAGAAGATCTCTTGAGCCCAGGAGTTCAAGACCAGCCTGGGCAACATAGCAAGATCCTCCCACCACACATGCATGCATGCACACACACACATGCACACACACGGTTGATAGGGTAATAAATGATGATGGTTAGCTAACAATCTGGCCAATAGTAAGGGTGTGTAACACCTATAACTGTTACACACAACTTCATGGAACTTATTTTCTGTGGAGGAAGACTGATAATAAATAGGTAAATATATAATATATTAGGTAATGGTAGGTGCAACAAAGAACAAAAAGTCAGAGAGAGGACAACACAGAGCCAGAGAAGAGGCTCGGGCAGGCATAGGGTACTTAGAGGCAGCCGTCGGATAAGTGCTAAACAATGGAAGAGAGAGCAAGACACATGGAAACCTGGGTGAAGGACATTCCAGCTAGAGGGAATAGCCTTCATGCATGACCGTGGCTGACATGTTCAGAAACTTCAAGGAGGCCAACATGGCTGGAACAGAGTGGGGAAAGGGCAGAGTCATGGTGAGGGGTCAGTGATATGGCTAGAAGCTGGCCACGTAAGACTTCTGAGTGGGGCCGGCAGCTGGTGGTGAGGGACAGGCATGGCCACAATATGACACACACATGTGTGGAGAAGAGTCAGTTGTAAAGCAGTGGTAAGGATTGGTGAAATTCAAGGATAAGCTTTGAAGTGAGGTTGCCCGCTATGAGAGACAATGATGGTGTGATGAGTCCTGGATTTCTGCCCGGACAGCTGGAACATCAGGGTCCTTGCATGCTGAGGAAGAGCAGCTGTGAGGAGAGCAGGATGTCTTGCTGGACATAAGATGCCCATTGGAGTGCTCAGCACACACTTGGGTCTGGTCTTAGAGCACTTAGTCATTGCAAAAATGAACAGACTGTCTTAGGCCTGCCACATGCCATCCGTTAGGGCCAAACATGTTGCTGCCTAAAGAAATGGTGAATTTTGTGAGTAAGTGTGAGGATACTTACTAGGCAGGCCAGTAACAGTGCCTGACACAGCACTTCAAAGGAAGTGCACTTAAATGGAGATGTAAGTGTCCTGTGGGGATTCTTCTTTTAGACTTGGAGTGGGTGGTGAAGGGAGAGTGTCAGGGCATGAGGAAGAGTTTGTACAGAGGCTTGGAGGAGAGAGAGAGGATGTGGTCTAGACATTTTCTCTGGATAAAATGAATTGACTTTCTCTTTAATGTGCCTGTGGGGTACATGTTACTGATAAGAGATTGGGGATGCATTAGTCAGCTTTCTGTTGCTATAACACATACCTGATAAAAATCAACTTAAAAAGAGGAAAGGTTTACCTTTGCTGACAGTTTCAGAGGTTCAAGTCTGTGATAATAAGTTGGCCTGGTTGTTTTGGGTCTGTGATGAGAGAGCATGTCCTGGCACAGTACGTGACAGAGGAAGCTCCTCTCCTGACAGGAGGCAGAGAGAGAGAGAGAGAAAAGAAGGGCTAGGCACACGCTGACTTCCTGTCACTAGACCCCATGTCTTAAAGGTTCCATCTCCTGTCTAGCACCACAGTCTAGTGACCAAGTCTTCAATACACTGGGCCTTAGGTGACATTTTGGATCCAAAGTGGGACCTGATCTGTAGCAGCAGTCCAACCTTGGGTATTCCTGGGGCATGCTCACACATTCTCCACTGGGCACTGCCTGGAAGGATAGGTTTTTAATGGATCACCTTCGTCTATTTTGCTTTTTTAGCCCCACCCCCTGTACATGAACGCATAACAATTGAATGCCCTTCTTTCACCCAGAGCAATATTTGTTTCACAGATCACATTGATGTGAATGAACATCCACACCTGCCTGACTCACATGGCAGGAACATGTCAGCCTGCCCACATGTGGGCTGCTCCAGGTGACCACTGCACTGGAAACCAGAGCCTGCCTGCAATCCTTGAGAGCCTGCTGACTGGTTGTTTTTCCTTTCATTTCCACAGTGACATCTGTTGAATTATACTTGATGATGTATGTATTGTGTGGATGTGGGATTCTGCTCTGTGCAGGAATAGATTGGAAGAGAAGGGGAGGGAGATCGAGAGGAGAGGAAAGGGGAAAAGAGGGGTAAAGGCACTTTATAGCTTTCACCTAGATAGTTTCCCTGGAGCCACTCTTTCTGAAAAGGCAAAGGGTGTGTTTGTTTTATGATTCCAGTGCATCTTTATGCTGAAAGTTTTTCCATCTCTTGATGAGACACATCCAGCTGGAAGGGAGAGCTGGAAGACATGGGGAGGATTTTATATGTCCTCTTTTCATGTATAGCTGGATGTTTTTTAGTGGAACAAGTTTTATTCAATTCTTATCTTTCTATTCTGACCCTTTGTGGTCAGTGTTTTGGCTGTGTGCAGTCTGTCTGAAAAACGCCAGTTTATTAGATAACTGCCCGAGGGATTCTACTGAGAGTGCGTTGACATAAGTGGGGTTTTCTGAAGAATAAAACTGCTCTCTTCCTTCCATCTTAAAATTAACCTGCTGCCTTTTGCACCTTGCAGTGTAAATTGTCCTTGTTAAAACCTGCTTCCTTCACTGGACCTCAGTGGGTACAGCACCCAGAAGATAGGGTCGGTCTTTCTGTGTATCTGCAGGGCTCCATATCAACAGAGTTGTCTGTCTGCCAAAGGTATTGGGTTCCTGGTGTATATTCTCACTTGCCATTTCTTAATTAAAAACATTTTATTTGTATATGTCTAATACACAGAAGACCCAGAAGATCCACTTGTTCTTTTTCTTTTGCTTTGTTTTTTAGTGAGTGCGAAATGAAGCTGGCTTTGTGGGAAATTACCTCGGTCCCTTAGACAAAACTCTTCTTTTCTGTGCACAAGGGCAAATGGATAGAGAGGGACACGGGGAAGGTCACAGCATTTCACAGGTTATCTCAGGTGGCTTTTGGGAGAAGAATGAGGTAGCGTCTGCTGAACGTTTAGACTGCCTGGGAAATATGGGATGGCAGTGGAATGTGGCCTTTGGAGGCCAAATGCTTGGTTCTGATTATTGGCGACTGGATATGTGGCCTCAGATGAACTACTGACCTCAGTTTCCTCATCTCTAAAACGGAGGTGTTGACAGTACACATTTCATAGAGTAGGTGCAACGATTAAATAAGACAGAACATGCAATGTTCTGGATAAAATATATATCAATAAAGCAAAGTAGAAGATATAGACAATGAGATGTATAGAATCTAGCAAATGGCTTAAGTGACCTTGGTAGGTTTGATTTTTGTTTTCTTTTTAACCACTTATACTCCTTAAAACAAATACTTCTTTTCTCAAATTCTCATTGGATCACAACTAAGGAACCACATTTACTAATACTGAAAGGTTATGGTATAAACCATCTCTCATATTTCCAGTACTGATCAAGGTGCCTGAGATGCATATGTAAGTTGTGAACCTTGGAAAACTAGAAGCCATGTGACTAGGATACCCTTTAAAAATCACATGTGATCAATGCTGTTATCTTCATTGGGCTCCAGACTTTCATAAAAATATACAAAAGAGTAGATTTGTCCATCTGCCAGAATCTTTTTTTAGCCTCTTGGCCTCAGCGTGTAGCCAGTGAAAGTTCAGAGTCTTCTTCTCGGCCTGGAAGAGTTTCCTTTTGTGGGGCAGTTATGCCCTTCTGCTATTGTTCTTTGTGTTTCCTTTTGTAGATCTTGCCTGTGTGGCAGTGGGCCAGTGGCTTTAACCTCTCCCATCCATCATCTCCGTCACCAAGCATTCTCTTGCATTCAGCACATCACTCTGAATCACCTGCTAAGTAGGAAATGGGAATGGCCCTTGGTTCCCTCAACAGAATACAAACAGTGTGAAGCCAAGGTCATAACAGCACTCAATATAGACTTGGAAAATCAAGGAAAGAAGTGACTTTATGTCAAAGATTCCATTTCCTTGTTCATCACTGAGCAGTTTAAGCAGTCACATTCCAGTCTGGGGTACCAGTGGCATGAAGCAAAATTAAGTGAAGTCAACAATGATTAAATTTCCATGTGAAAGGATTGTAACTATGTTCTAACAGTGAGGTTACCACCTAAGCCTGATGAAGAGCTGCCTCATAAAATTCCTCATCCAGTTTTAGGAGGTCAGGTCATTGGCTACTTCATTAATTCATTATGAATTAAAACTATGAGTTTATTGAGTTCTTGGGCATTTTAAAATTTAATAACTTCTGAAGCCTATCTGGTAGCTGAAACTTCTAGTCATTATGTGAAAGCTTCAAGTATTTTTGCTGCTACATTTGTAAGACAGGATTTTCCTAATTTTTTCCCTTGAATATCAGGTACTTTCCTTTTCTCCTTCTTTTATTTTTCCTCTCTCCCTTCTTTTCTCCCTTCCTTCCCCCCTTTCTTCTTACAGAAACAGTAACCTGTGTGTGTTGTTGTAGGAAGATCCAGCATGCTCTTCACTTTGAACTATTTTGTTTTTCATATGTACCTTTCTTCAGGAACATGTTGATATCCTAAATGCCTCGGTGTGCAGCATTTCCAGAAGGTGTTTTTCACAAGAGTAAATCAGAGGAAGGAGTGGTTTCCTGATCATCTCATTCATTTGTTCTGACACCATCAGTTTGTTCTTGGGATCCATCTCAAGGCAGTGATTTACTTACCCAAGCACACATGAAAGATAACCTTTGCTTTTTTCAAATTGTTAACATAATTGTTGACTATGGGAAATGTAGAAAATATCAAAAGCACATAGGTAAAAAAATGATTCTCCTATAATCCTGCTGTCCTGGAGTTTTTTTTTTTTTTAAGCTGGGATTGAACTTGGGACCTTGTGCTTGCAAAACAGGTGATGGAACTACTGAGCTAAATCCCTGGCCCATGGAGATTTTTCAGTGGCATTAAGGATTAAACCCAGGGCCTTTGCACTCAACTATGTCCACAGTCCTTTTTAAATTCTTTTTTCTTTCTTTTTTTAAATTTTGAGACAAGGTCTTGTTAAATCACTAACTTGATGAGACTGATCTTGAACTGCCTCAGCCTCCCAGAGTCCTTGGATTACAGGCATGCAGCACCATGCCTGGTTATAATATTTCCTTTCCATATTTTTGCACACATATATTCATCATATGTATTTAAATATTGGTGTTATCTAAAATTTAAGATTACATTTTAAACCTGCACTGTTTCTTCTTCAGTGGTGAAGATCAAACTCAGGAACTCACACATGCTCAAGCACTCTACTGCTGAGCTACACTCTGCTCCCCCTCTATTTTTCTATTTAAGCAGAATGTGAATACATTCCCATGCTTCTGAGTATTCTATTACTGTAGTGGCTTTCAATTATTTTTTGGTTTACCCACAATAAGAAATACATTTAGTACAATGACCTAGTATAAACACACAGGCATTTAAAAAGCAGTTTCACCAAACTGTTCTTACTCTATGTGTAATACACTTTTATATTTTTTATTCTTCTATTTTATTTTAAAAGCTGGCCATGGCCCACTAAGTTAGTGTCATAACTCGTTAATTATTTGTGACCCACAGTTTGAAAAGTACTCCTCTAACACATGAATTTTGTTGGCTGTGTAGTTTTCATTATATTGTATGGGAATTTATAATGTATTTGCTGTCCTATAGTTGGACATTTGAATTGCTTTTAGAATATTTCTAGTTCTAAAACACTGGGTACAGAATGTGTGCACGCATGAACACACATACGTGCACACACACACACATGCACACACTTTCTTAGGATAAATTCCTGGACATACATTACAGGTCTGAGGTAAAGAGTTAGAACTATTTAAAGGACACGTTACTAAATTTCCCTCTGGAAAGCTTATATAAATATTTACACTCTTTCCAGCTGTGTGTGGGGATGCCTTGCTCTCCCGCTCTCACATGTAAAAACCGTATTCTTTGAGTTAAATTAGATTCTGAATCACAGATGAATTGGTGACATTCCTCTGCAGTGAGAGGAGAAATGTTTTCGGCAGCAATTGGTCTGATCTATGACTGAAATTGCTATCGTGTCTAAATTGCATTATGTTAATAGCCCAGGCAACATGCTTGGCGGGTGAGGCTTAGCACTGACGTTTCTCAGGTATGCTGCCAAAGCAGAATGGCAGTATTTTACAAAATTTTGTAAGGCTTTATAGATCCTCTGTATTTTTTGTTCTAAGTGGCCAGTGCTCTTGGTAGAAGTATGCATTTTGGTACCTGTGCCTCTCAGCGTTTTCAGGACAGGTCTCATTTTCAGCGCTCCTGCTCTCCACAGGTCAGCCCCCATTTCATACTCAAGGTCCTCCTTGTCAGCAGGAGAGTACCATATCTGCGACAGTAGGCATGGCTTGCATTTACAGCAGCTGTCTGTCACTCTTTGTTCAGGTTGCGAGATCTGAGTTGTCTAACAGAAAGGACGTACACGAGTTGCATTTTATTTTGCATGGCACAACTGGAAACCATCTAAGTGTACACCAGTCCGAGACTGCTTAAATAAATGATGACATAGCCACAGAAGGGATATAAGGCCGTTGTTAAGAAGAACGAGACAGCACCATCTGCAGACGTGAAATAATCTCCCAAGGCCTGTTGTTGAGAAAAGGAAGATGCAGAGTGCCGTGCAGGGTAAATTCTTCATACAAGAACTACCTTAACATATATATAAATAATCATTTCAATGAAAACTAGGTGTGGGAAGAATAAAAGTCAGCAAATATCAAAATATTTCAGAAAAATTTCAACACAAAATATTCAGTTGTCTGTTATTGACCATGTGTTGTTCCTAGCAAAGAATTTTGGGACTGGAGTGTAACTCAAGTTGAAGAGCATGATCTTTGTGTACACAAGGCCCTGGGTTCAATCCCCAGCACTGCAGAAAGAAAACAACAAAATCCAACCAACCAAAGCAACGAAAACTCTGAAGTGAGTTTCCCCAAGGAGAAAGAAATCCTCCGGACTCAGACAGACACTTGGAAGCAGTCAGCTCCACCTCCCGAGGTACTGTCGCCTCTCTCCTGCTCGCTGCCGTGCGTACCCAGGAAGAATCCATGCCATGCTATCACACTTAATCCACTTCGAGGGAGGCTGTTCACTGCTGAATTACGCCAGTCAGTGCACCGCATGACTAGAATTCTGATCAGCGTCTAGGGTTGCTGCTAATCAACTGTTTTATAGAAGACTAAAACTGTGAAACGCTCACTCCTGGACACGCTTACCCTTGCATACACTTCTAAATTATAAAATCAGTCTTTACTGCTTCAGCACTGTAGAGCAGAGCTGGTGCAAATGCTGGGGCAAGCGTGAAGAGAGTAGATTTGACTTCCTGTGGAGGCCCAGAGAACTTATCACTGAGTTTCACTCTGTTCCTCTAGCCTGGTTATATTTTCAGTAAGTGGATATTCAAGTTTTAAAGTCTTTCTGATGCGGATTCAGATCTATCTTTATGACCTTGGACCTACTGCCTAGGTTTCTTTGTGCTGCATTTTTGATCTTGAGAAGTGGAACATATAATGCTTTTGTCATAGAGTTGATTGCATTAAATGAAATGGAGTCTACGAAGAGCTTAACCTCTTGGCCCATTACTAAATCACTGAAAGCTGTTTCTGACGATGGTGATGTTTTGGGAAGGAAAGGAAAGGGTTAGTGGTAATTAAAGAAGGTGTCTGGGCAGAGCAGGGCAGGAAGAGGCAGTGCAACCAGACCCTCAGAGGTAGAGCCAGAGACCCAGTTGCACAGTGATTGTGCAAGCCAAGATTCCAGAAGTTTCCAGTGTTTGCTTCCTGGTGTCTTCTGTTCCTGAGTCATGATAGTGAGTAGTGCCCTTAAAAAGTTTTAGTCTGATGGAGTATTGAGGTGCTTCAAGAAAGAGTCTGGACCTAGGAGCCAGACTGGAAACAGGAAATAAGGAAGCCAGGGAAAGAAATCCAGAGAAGAAGATATGACACAGGGTCAGGACAGTGGCCTCAGACCTCTAATGATATGAAAATCCTTTCCCTTCTGGCACTGACCCTGACACCTAAATGTTTGCCCACCAGCCCCTCTGTAGCTCCAGGCTTTCTGTGAAGGCCTTGGCATTCCTGATCATTTGGCTTGGGTGATGCTGAGAGTGTAGAAGATTCCTGTTCCATCCTGGTAGCACCTGGGTCTTCATCCTCTTTTGATAAAGTGTAGTTTGAATAATAACCTGGGTGGGCAGCAAGGTGATGGAGAGGAAGTTCCTTTTCAGGTTTCAATCTCAAAGACCAATTTCTAAGTACAAATTAGTGATGCCTTATATTGTAAGAGACTTGAATCCTCGGATTTTTCACTCATTTCCTTTCACTTCTTGTTGTCATGGGGACTTCTCTTCCCTGAGTTATTATATCTCGCACTTCAGCAAAAATTTTTTATTGCTTCGGGACCATCGAGTCTCATGTGGGACATTTTTCACCGCTCATGGTGTAATACACAGAGATAATTTCTTTCAAATGATTTTTGCTTGCAGTGGTTTTCAATGAATTGAGAAGAGTAAGAGCATGAATGAAGTGCTGAGTTTTCGGCATCGGGTCCAGGTATGGAGCATTTAATGTGGATTGTACAATTGAGCTGGTGTCACATAAATAGGTAGCAGTCCATTTTATTCTCTTGTTTGACCACACAAGGAAAAGAAAACCATTATTTATGACTATAATCTGTGTAAGTCTCTTCCCAACCACTTAAGAAAGTTTTATTTTATATCAGAAACTGGGTGTTTTTGTCCAAGGGGAGTAGTTACTGCTTCTCAGAGGTGAAGGTTAGTGGCTGTGCTGGGGAGGTGGTTCGTCAGGAGATCTCTGTGACAGGATGGCCGGCTGTCAGATGGGGCTCCTGCTGTGTCACAGGCAGCCTCTCCTCTGAGCTTTTCTCAGTGTCCTTCAAGGCTGTGATACACGTGGCATTTTCTTCCCACTAGAACAGTTTCTTGGGTGGTTTTCTTCTTATATTCTTCCCTCCTTCCCTTTCTTTTTCCCTCTGTTCCTGGGTTGGGGATATCCAGTTCCCCTTTGGGTTGTGTGATTTGCTAGGTTTCCCAGAACTCAGGCAAGCTGTTACATCCCCGGTTGTGGTTCATTCCCGTGGAAGGAGATATGTGAAAAGCCTTTATTTGGAACTCATAGGGTTTGTGTATCCGGTGCCGCACCAGCACAGACCTAGGCCAGCAGGGTGCAAAATGCTGGGAAAATAAAGATGCTTCTTTGTATGATGCGCAGTTCCGAAGGCTTGCCGGACACTGTTCGATTCGTATTTCTCTCCTCGCTGTCCTGCAGGGAGCTAACAGTTTCGTTAGACTTTTCCTTTGGAGGGAGGATAAACCTTTTCAGAATGTTTAGAGAGGAGCAATTTAAGCACATTGCCGGATTTCCATTTGGCCTCTCCTCATTGAATGTTAGAGAAAAAACAGCTCAAGCTCGCCAGTGTGGCCAGTGATGGCCTCCCTATTTAGTCCTCACAACTGGGTCAGTGTTCTTGCTTTCCATTTTGGAGACCTACAGCTTTAAATATAAAATTATGCTTCCACATGTGTTTGTGATGCTGGGGATGGAGCCCAGGACATTGTACATGCTAGGCAAGCACTGTACCACTGAGCTACGTCTCCAGTTGCAAAACAAATATTGAAAAAAATTATAATGTTTTTTCCCTTTTTTTCCTCTTTATCTTAACCTCTTTGTAGCCTCCCAAACCCTGGGTGTGAGATGAGCATTAGGGACAGTTGCCAACTGGGTAGCACTTTTAGGGGGCACCTTAGGCAGCTGTCCTTCCACACTGGGTGGATTCTGTTGATGTGTGTTTGCTCAGATGAATTGATATTCCCCTCCCGACCGGCTCGTTTGGTGAGCGGCGGTGAGCAGCCAGCTCTTAGGCTGACCTCTGTAACTCGGCCACCAAACAATAGGATGCACATGATTATTTTCATGCTAACAAGCACTGGAGAGCAACAAGCTTTTCCCTTCTCTAGCTATTCACAGTGACATCCTCTGACCTTCAGCTGGTGTTCTGGACGCCACAATGGATGGTCTGAGTCTGGCTGACCCTGTGGAGTCCTACATATCCTGAAGAAGCCTTAGGAAATGGCTTTTGACAGTAATCATATTGTACACTCTCTGTGGCTGATTTAACCACCACAACAGTGAAAAGCATCACACCACTTCAGTGGGGCCCAGCTAGATTTCTGGAAGGAGGCGGTCTAGTGTGAATTTTTGGAAGCCTTGTGTTTTCCTTGTTGGTCTTACCTCTGCTACTTTGTGGCTGTGGGGTCGTGGACACTTCCTTAACTCTTCAGACGTGCGTGTGTGTGTGTGTTTGTGTTGAGGGGTGGGGTCCTGGGCATTGAACCCAGGGCTTCACGCATACTAGGCAAATGCTCTGCTACTGAGCTCCATCTTTTTCATTTTTTTATTTTGAGACAAGATCTTGTTAAGTTGCCCAAGCTGGCATGAAGCTTTTAATCCTCCTGCCTCAGCCTTCCAGGTTACTGGGATTATAGGCCTGCATCCCCATGCCAAGTTTAGACTTTCATTTCCTTGCTAGATGAGGGCAACAGTGGTCCCTACTTCATGCATTCCTGTGTTGATTAGTATGATAGGACATGTAAGGTTTGATGATGTGTCTAGCACATGGTGCACAGGTGTAAAATGCTTACACATTCAAGTGTAGCTAACGATCTCTTCACCTACCCTGAAGATTTATAGTTAGAAAGTCTTTCCTGTAAGGTGATCTTTGAGATTCATTCCATGCAGGTTTCTAGAAGCTTTTTCCAAGGCTTTCTCTTCCCCCAGGATGGGGAAATGGCAGGAGTAGGAGGTATATTTGAGAGATTATCAAGAGGGGGGCATATACAGCTTACCTTTTAAAAGTACCAGTAAATCAATTTTGTAAGATATTCTTGTTGTATTACGGGCAAACTGGAGATATTGGTCTCCTCTTTCAAGCATCCTAGAAGAGGGTGGCGGTAGTTTTCTGGGAGTCACCTGCCTGCCAGGGGCCTGTTGTGCCCAAGCCCACCCTGGACATCCCCGGTACCCAGGCACAGCCCAGTCTGCCTCTGCATCAGGCCCGATTATGAGGCAGCACAGGTGAGTGCCACTCTTTAAGATGTCTTAGTTTTCTTTCTTCAATAGAAGGACTGTGAGAGTTGAAGTCCAGGACAGTTTAGAGGATTGAAGGTGATGGTATAGAAAACAACTCAAACTTTGACCTATGTCTGTCTCAGATTTGCTACATGAATTTTGGGGAACAAAAGTTTTACCCCTGAATTTCCATTTTTTTTCTGCTTGAAAAATGGTGAGGAATTAGAGAAGATTAGTAAACAGATGAGGGTTAGGCTGGGTTCCTCCTTTAGCTCAGAAATGCTTTGCATGGCCTGTATTGGGTACATGGCATCATCTGGGTCCCACTCCCACTTGGCTGGTTCCTAGCTGTGTGATTTTGGAGAAATTACTCTGTGCCTCAGTTTCCTTTGTTTAAAAGCATTCATACTCATAGCATCTATCTTACAGGATTGTTATGAGGGTCAAATTGGCTTAGTCAATATAATGCACTTAGAATGGTGCCTGGCACATATAGAGTAAGTACTATGTGATGCTAGATTATGATATGGACCATGTGCAGATGGACTTCGCTTCTACCTCTAAGTGTGGATTGTCTGCAGATCTGTGAATGTATGGCGGTCCTGATCTACCTTTATAAATATTTACTGAAAGACAAGAGCCGGGGCCCATGTGATCATAAAGGGCACCTGATGCTTGGGCAGGCTGGGCGGGTGTGGGCCTTGTCCCCAGGGTGAGCCCTTGCTCTTTCTGTGCCCATGTGCAATGTCATTCATACCAGAACATCCACTTTGTAAGAAAAGTCAGAAATCTGATTTTTTATATGAAACTGACCACTTCTCACATGGTCACAAACAGGTATAATCACAGCATGCGCCAGGTGCACCCATCTCTCCAAGCATGGCAGCTTTGATCTTGGACCCGAATCTCACATCACAGGCTTGCCTGTTCCCCTACTCATTTGTTGGGCAGAGGCCCAGCATGAATGTGAGCAGGTACCCTTGAGGCCGTGCTAGGACCGGAAACCAGTCCTCCTGACACCGTCTCTGAACTGTCTGCCGTCAGCCACTTGTCCAGTTAATACTTACTGTGACTTCTGTTCCAGGGACTGCATGGGATGCTGGGGTGTCATTAGGGACTTGTGGTATAGTGGCCCACTCAGACCCCAAGCAAGGGACCAGTCCCAAGTATGTGTGATTTTCCTAGGGGAGCACGACCTACTGTTGGGAGCTGTGTGATACAGGCAAGGTGAATGTCAGGTGACCCATCCCATACGACACAGTTGTGTCCGGCAGAAGCCTTTGAGAGGAGAGTGCTGGATGCCAAAGGGGGAACACCTGATAGGGAATTTCAGCCTTCATGTGGATGTGGTGGGGACTGAAGGCTGTGTGGGCCCATGGGAGGATTCTTGTGCTTCTCACGTTTTTTCCTTGGGGGTCACATACCAGGATATCTCGCAGCTCATCATCCAGCCTGGAGTGCTCACACATTGGGGTGTGTTCTGTGGGTTCTGAAGCAGGCTTTAGTTTGGGAAACCCTTTCTCATGTACTGATTCTGTAGGATGTCTCTTGTACCCGTGAAGAGCTGAGCCACCAGCCCCTGGCTCTCTAATAGCGGACATTGTCTTCAGTGCTTGGGTATGGAGCTAACATGGTCTATCTGCGTGGGCATGTAGGTGATTGTGCTGGGGGACAGAGTAGTTTTATCCTGTTTGTGTAAACCACAAATCTGCCTATTCTGAGAGAAGTTGCCATTTTCCCCAGAGAAGAATTTTGTTTGCTCCACTATCTCAGAAATTTAGCATTGTCCAGAGGTTTCAGGCTGAGTTGGATCCATCTCTTCCTGATTCTTCCCTCTGCTCTGCCTCCACTTGCTCTTAGGTGGACTTCCCCATGTGGGCTGCCCATGTGGTCCACATGTACTTTGAAAGGGCAGAAGGGGGGAAGTTCTAAGACCGGCTCTCATCGGCCTGGATTTGGCTGCAATCCCTTCCCCGAGCTTCACAGTGAGCCGGATGACTGGATGTGGTCCCCTGCCCTCCCCAGAGATAGTGGGTGGGCTCAGCCTGCCTCAGACTAGAGGCGCTAAGGAATATCCTCCACGGGAAAACTGGAAGATGGAAGACAAAATGAGTTCTAGGCAGAGACTAGGGTCTTGTGGAACAAATTCTCTGTCTGAGTCATGCAACAGTTTCATTTATTTATTAGGTCCCACCTCACTTTGCAATGCTTTTCTTCAGTCCCGCTATGTGTGACCTGCATTAGGTTTTCATCGCATGCTTCAGTTATCTCAAGCAGTCCTTCCCCTGATGTCTGAGCAAAGCCCTAAAGACGTTTCCCAAGGCATAATGGGGAAGCTCATTGGAAGGATGATTCCAAACAGCGTGGGCAGAATGTCTCTTTGAGAGTATGACCCTCTGTGTCCTGATGTCCCTGCAGAGCGACCTTGGCCTTTGGATCCTGGATGGGATCCATTCAAACTGAGAACATGAACTGTGTTGCATGGCACCACTTATTAATATCTGGAAGGTGGGGTTCATCACATCGGTTTTGGAGTGCTGCTATGAGATTATGTGTCATGTAGCAAGTAGGAAACTCCTGGCACTCACTGGGTGCTCAGTAAATGTTCTCATGTTTCCTCGAATCTGTACGAGGCACTCTGATTCTTGTGATTGCTAAGAATAAAACATAGCTAATTAAATCATGACACTACTTTTACATTTGGTGTTATAAATTTTATATTCATTGAAAGAGCCTTGTTGTCCTTAGACATTTATATTCTGCATATCAGTTTTGTACATTCAAACCCAAGAAAAAAGAAATTGGTTTCAGTATTACTAAAATTTCCGAAGTCTGACCTTCTGGATCTACCTCGGTTTCCAGTGTCTTACTATCCCTTTCTCAGTGGTATTGTCCTGTGTTCACCAAAGTTGTTGCTCTTGAAGCCTGCCTGCTGCCTGCCTCCCTCCCTCCCTTCCTTCCTTTTCCCTCTCCCTCTCCCCCTCTTCCTTTCTCTCCTCCCCCTCCTTTGTCCTTTCATTTCTCTGGTGCGGGGAAATGAACTCAGGACCTGTGCACTGAGCTGCATCTACAGCCTTTTTTTTTTTTTTTCATTTGAGA
>NW_022900946.1:3558440-3624940 GCF_012274545.1 Fukomys damarensis | reverse complement strand
GTGCACTGAGGCATCTACAGCCTTTTTTTTTTTTTCATTTGAGACAGGGTCTATTAAGTCCCTAACTTGCCTGGGCTGGGACCAGCTTGTGACCCTCCTGCTTCCGCCTCTCACAGTGCTGGGATTACAGGTGTGCACCACCATGCCCAGCTGTTCAGAATTTCTGGAAGCATGCGGCATTGTTGCCCTAAGGATTTTCTTCCAAGGTGCTGTGGGGTTTGGTGCATTTTGATGATCTGCTCAGACAATGACAGTACATCATGATCTGGCTGGTGGTGATTATGAGACTAATTTCAGATAAACTGATCAAAAATATGCATCTTAGAATTGATGAAAGAAGGCAGTTTGATATTTCCCCCCAACCTTCCTCCTTTGCTAAGAGCAGCACCAGGACGGTCAGACTCACCTGGCTGTGTGCCATGCCTGCGCCCTGACACTGTGCTGAACACGTGAGGACAGTGGCGGCTCTGTGCCTGCTCCTGTTCTGTCTGCTCTGTGTAGTCCTCCTGTGCTGACAGCACGGAGTCCTTGTGTACCAGAGCTGAGCATTTATGCCAGTGAACTCCACCCTTACCTCTTTGCCCATCTCACATTGCTGGTCACAGTGGCCTCTCTTCATTGAGTAGTCCAAGCTTGTCCCTGACTTGGTCCTTTGCCCTTGTTCTATCCTTTATTCATGATTTTTCTCCCCACTGTTTGTTTTTTCTTTGCAGTGCTGGGGACTGACTCCAAAGCCTGGTGTGTCAGGCAAATGCTCTTCCACTTAGACACTCCCCAGCCCTTGCTGGTGGTTCTTGGTTGGGGGAATTGTTGCCTTTCTTCTTGAGAAGTGAGTGGAGCACTTTCGACTGCTATGGTGGCCAGGAAGGGTCACTACAGTAATAGGAGAGTGGGACCAAGGTTTGGGAAGTATCCTGTGCTGCACAGAACAGACTCCCCTCCTGTTCCAGTGTCACCGCTGTGTACCTCAGTGGCTTTGCCTTAGTTTTGCCAGCCTGTCACTCTTGTCACCATTCACAGCACACGCAACGTCTCTGTAAGTGTCAGAAAGCCTACTCCTTCCCAAGTCACTCTGTCATGACACTTCCATCCTCCCTTCACAGTACTTGTCACTGCCTAATATTAACCTGCTGGTTTATCAGCTTCCTTCATTAGCTTTTGAGTCCATATACACACACAGTGTTTCCCTCTGCATCATCGGATACCAGAAGGGAAGGTTTGCTCTTAATTAATATTTATTGCATGAATGAATGAATGAATGGAGACTTAGAATTATCTGCTAGTATCTTGAGCCTCCAGTTAGACAGGAAGCAACTTCTGCCTTCCCATTTCCCCTGTCTTCTTTTGAGACACTTTTCACTGAAGTCCATATGAACTGGGTGGGCAGTGCATTTGGCCAGTGGTTTCCTAAAAAGCTCTTTGCAAAGCAGGACTCCCTGGGTGTGTCTGTCTCTTTGGGACCTAACAGGTTGGGGAGATGATGATGTTGGTTATCGAAAGACATCATTCCACTTAAGGATTCTTTGTGATTTCAAGTTTGGGTTCAGGGACCTTTTGATTACAAAGAGAAAGATGCTATTTGGCATTGGCATTTCTCTGTGATGAAAGCGATTAAAGAAACAGCATGTCTTGAATGTTTCCTCCAGCCAGGTGGAATTCAGATGCAGAAAGAGTGTTTAACCAGTGCTCAGGAGTCCTTCTAGGCCAACGGAACTTTTCTGCCTATTTCTATAATATAAATGTTTACCAGCTCTGAACAGGCATAGGTGATGTATTAGCTTATAGTCTCTGAGACAGAATATCTGACTTACACAGCCTAGAGGAAAAAAGGTTCATTTTGACTTGGGGTATCAGAGGTTTCAGTCTGTTGTTGGCTGGTTTGTTGGAGAGGAATGGTCGAGCCAATCACCTCGTGGCAGCCAGGAAGCAGAGAATGTGGGAAGAGCCAGAGGGAGGCGAAGGAGTTGGGGGCACGGGATAGCCCTCAAATGCATCTCCTCAGTACCCTGCTTTCTCTACCTGTCCCCCTTCAATAGTCTGTTAGCCTGTGAGCCATAAGCTCACCGATGGGTCAGCACCTTGGTGATCCAGGCTTCTTGAGGCCCTGCCCTTGATCACTGCTGCATTGGGGATCAAGCTTTAGGGGAATCTTCACATTTAAACCCCAAAGGTCTTAGCTTCTGAGTAGCTTCTCTTCCAGATGGTGAATTAACTTGGTGAGGGTGGCACGAGGAGAATCAGAGGTGTGAATGGCAGCCAGTGTTCTGGTTGAGATTTCCATCCTGAAGGGGAACCTTTCTGATTTTTGTAGTGGCTGGTTTAAACCATGCAAAAGAGAAACAAACAAGGGAAGGCAGACCTTCACATTTCCTGTGCCCTCAAAAGCCCAAGGTCTTCATGGGTGGGATTTTTGTCCCATTATTTCCTTCTTAATCTGTTCACTAAGACCTAGAAAAGGTTGTGGGAATAAATGTAGTTGAAAGATATACAAGAGTTCCTCATTTCAGGGCCTATCATTTTTAGTTTCTCTCTAAAATCTATCACTATTACATTTTTGATTATACTACACAAAGTTAGTATGTATGTATGTATGTACTTTACTTCTGCAGAAAGTGTTTGAGTTGAAGGGATTTCTATTTTGGAATCATTTGTCTTCTTTCCTTCCCATGGAGGACTTTAGCAAATGTTGCAAAATTCATTATACATAGACATTTTTCTGTCCTATTTTGCATCTGAAAATCAGAGACGGATCATAAATTTTTTTTTTATTGCTTTAAATGATGTACTCCTCAGTCTTTTTTTGTTTTGTTTTGCTTTTGTATAAAGGAGTGCATTTACCTTGCCAAGATTTGATTTTAAGTACCAGCACTGCATTTTCTTAAAGGATGCTTTTAGGGGAAAAACAAAAAAGGTGGGAGTGGGAAGCAGTGGGTTGGTAGGAGTATATGTAGCTGAACAAAGTAGTTTGAGAGTACTTTTTCTCATTAAACTTGTCTGAACTTCAGAATTGGTAAGTTTTAAAAATAAAGGGAGGCTATTATATCATGTGCAAAATAATGGTAAAGAATGCTGTGGAGTTTATAAAACCCTCTTGTCTGTATTATTTCGTTTAATTGATTCGTATGAATCCAAAGAGATTTGTTTGTTACAAATATGCTTGGTCTCAGCCAGGTGCTGCTCAGGCAGGAGTCACATGTGCTCTAGGAGTTTATGATACTGTGAAAAGACCTGGGTCCACACGGAGCATGGTAATGGGGACTTGGCCGCCCCTCCCAGTGCAAGTGACAGGATCCAACTGAAGAGATTTTCTTGTACATAATGAAAAAACCCAGGGGTATACACGAGTACTCACACAGGTGGTCTGGGTATACACATGCTTCCTCCTCCTCCTCCAAAAACCAGTCCACTGTCTCTGCTCTTCTTCATACTGGTTTTAAGGACAAGTGGCAGAGATGATCCCCAGAAACTCTATGGGTTCATGTTGCTTATTTAGGTTCCTTGGGTGGTAGAGACAAAACCATTTCCCTAACAATTCCATCAGAGCCTTTGTATTAGTTCTCATTGGACGCACTTGGGTCATGAATCCATTCTGCCTCCATCGAGATCATAAAGGGAAGTAGACTGTGGCTGCCAGTCTTGGGTCATCTTCAATCCAAAGGAGTACGGTCAATCTCACCAGGAGAACATGACAGCGAGGCATACTTGCCAGAGGAAAATAGCAGTGTGTTGTCCAGGAGCCAAAGTGAACAGATTCTGAGCAAGCAAAAGCAACAGAGATCTCTAACACTTCTTTTTAAGAAATTTAAATGAAATTAATTTTTTTACTGATACATTATAACATAACAATACTACATTCACTGTTGATTATTCAACCTTTCAAAGTCATGCACCATCTTCTGGAGCATTAAGCGATTTCGCTGTTTAGCTGCCCCTGCTTTCCATTCCACTCTGCAGGCAGTGCATGGTTCATGGTTTAAGCCTTGGTGTCTGCTGTCCTCACTGTATGCTTCTTACCTTCTCAAATGTGAATGCTTTGCGACTTCACTTGCCACACATCCTGGGGTTGATTTTACATTCTTTATCTCTAGCCTGACCATTCTGACAAACGTGTGCCTCTAATTTCTGAGGCATGTCTTTGGCTCTGTCTGTTTATGTTACATTCACATCAAACTCTGAGTGTTACAAACGCAGCATGTCAACTGCTCTGGGAACCAGAATCCCACCGAGTTTCAAAAAAGCTGCAGATTACTGAAGGTGTCAGGCAAGTTCACAATACCCAGTCGCCACTTCAGCATTCCAGATGGTTAGCCATGGAGATCTGCTTCAGGAACAAGGTTCGACGGGAAGCTGTGTGGGCGGCTGCCAGCACCAAGAAGGGTGGTCAGTGTGTGATCAGTGTGTGGCTGCCCTTGGCCAGTGGTGACCAGAACACCAGTCTTTCAATCTTAACTTTGCATCTAGCCTCTTGTATGTGCAACCTTGGGCAAATTATTTAAACTTTCTTTCTTAGTTTGCTCATCCATAAAAATAGGGATAATAATAGTACCAGTGAGTGAGTTGTGTGAATCAAATGAATTATACATATAAAGCAGTCAGAACAGTGCTATCCTATAATCACTTTAAAATGTTAGAAATTTATTTTGGGAACAAGTTGAGGTGTAAATCAATTAATCAATCAGCATATGAAAGAAATCAATATCCTGTAAGGCAGCATTATTTTTTTGGATGGATCTTAGATTCCTCCTTCTCACAACTTGTTCTTTTTGTTCTTTTAGTGACTCTGATTGATCCAACTTTTTCCATTGTCAGTACCCCCATGCCAGGGTTCCCTTTTCCAGTTCATGTAGTTCACATTCTTCAGCTGACATCTTCCTAAGCCCTTGCTCTTTTCCTACTCCTTCTGCACCATTTCACTTTTCATCATTCCTTTTCAAAAGAAGTGCTCAAACATGAATTCAGCATCTAGATCTTGTCTGAGAAGTCTATGAGAAACCTCACCTTTTCTGTTCTTTGTACTGTTACCTGTATTACTGTCATCCAACATTGCATTAGTTTTAACAATCACCTCCATGACAAGGTTGACTACTGGTGAGTTTTGTAGTCCATGAAGACAATGGAGAGACTTACTTTTTAAATTTGTACTTTCAGTTTTCAGTGGGTCTAGACGGTTAACTGAAGTTTGTGCCACCCAACATATGTGATAATCAAACTAGTTTGGTGGGAAATACAAAATTAATAATATGCATGTGTGACTTAAGGTTAGGTCCAACTGATATAGCAGAAACATCCCAGATAACTGTGGCTTCACTGAGACCATTTTTTTCTCTTCAGCATTAAAGTCCAGAGTTAAGCATGGTCTAACACAATCTCTAGTTCCTCCATGTGCATCGGAGACTTGGATTCCTTTTAATAGATGATACTTTAATATTTTGCCTCATGGTTTAGGTTGGCTGCGGGGGCTCCAGCCATTTACTCATGTTCTAAATTGGAGAAATAAAAGCAAAGAAGGATACATTCCTTTATTTCAAAGAAATTTTTATTTTTTTTCTGGAAGTGCTGAAAAACACATCATTGGCCAAGATTAAACATATGGCCTATCTAGCTGCAAGAGAGTCTGGGAAATGGTCTTTTGGCTGAGGAGCTGTGTACCCTCATAAAATAAGGATTCTGTTACTAAGGACAAGGAAGAGGGTTACCAAAGAGTTGGCCAACTGACATTGTTGGCTATGTATTTGTTGGTGATAATGTTTTGAACAAGACTGGGTCACACATCACACCACTGGACACTTTCCTAAGAATAACTGAGTCAGTGATCAATAAATTGGAATTTCTCAAACAATTTTTTCAAACTATCCCTGGCAGATTTGCAAGAGATGTTTACTCAAGATGGAGAAACTTGGGCTGTGTTTTACATTTTTATACAAGTTAAATATTGTATTTCTGTCCCTTAAATCAATTCAGCTGAAGCATAGTTTACATTCAACAAGATTCACAAAATTTAGATGTTGAATTAGTGGTTTTTATGAAAGTACAGTCAATTACCTACCACATCCACCAAAGTAGAGAATGTTGTTTCCCCTGGCATCCCCCATTGTGTCCCTTTTCCCTCTCCTCCCCTACTCTGGGTCCTAGAAATGTGCTTTATATCAGTTTATTTTTGCATTGTCCAGAGCTTTACAAAAAAGAGTCAGAGTGTGCAGTCTTTTGTATATAATTAAAATTTGAGATTCACCAATATACATATTTTGGATGAAAACAAACTCTGTCTTGTCTCAACCATCATTTCATGTGGCTGTAATTATTTTTTACCTGGTCTTTATAGCATCAAGGGAAAATTTTGTGTTTGGCAAATGCAATATTGAGACAGTGTGCATTGCATACAGCTTTCTCCCTTCATTTTCTCTTGATTAAGTCATCCACAGTTCTTAGTGTAGATTTCCTCTCCACTGGAAATTGCTCTTCAGCCTTCCGCATTGTGCAGCAGGTGCATGTCCCATATGCTGCTATTGTTCCATGGATTTATCTGTTGATTCTCAGCTTCCCTTAAGTCTGCTCCAGTAGATATGAGCTTCTTAAGGCAGTGCCTGTATTTGCTCATCATTCAATCCCCAATACCTCTTTAAATGGCAGCACTTGAAAACATTTTCAAGTGTGTTAATTGAGCTCAGAATGGTGTTTAAGTGGTATAATGTTACATGAGAGGCTATAGGTTAGCAAGGGAATACAGAGGAGATCAGCAAATGATTTGTCATTTGGACCTTGAAGGAATTTGTGGACAAAGAACAGGTTTGGAGCATCCCGAGTAAAAGCAGTCACTGTGCAGAAAGGCATGGAGATGAGAGTGGGTCTTGGGTGTTTGGAGAAAGGAGGAGTTGGAAATAGTCAGAATACAAGGTACCGCATGAAGCAACCAAGGAGGGTGCCAAGCTGTGTTAGCCATCGGTTAATCAGAAGGAAGGGAGAGAAATTTGATGGTTGGTATGGAAATAGCCTCTTCATTATCACCTAATTTTGGTGATTACTCTTCTTTTTGTATAGTCTTTTTGGTTGGTGGAGGCTGTGGACCTTGAGTGCTATTGCAAAAAGCAGGGTGGTTGTTTTCAGCACCAGCGGTTGTGGACAGCACCAGGGACACAGCTGAGTTGTGCCCTTTTCTGTAGGTCAAGCCTTTGAATTTGTCTCCATGCAGGGTATGTGACAGCTCTGGATTCCCAGCCCGGGGAGGCAGACATTCACGTTTCAGAATCAAGAAGTAAAATCCACCCTCACCAGAACAGAGAAATGTGCACAGTCTTGCTGTTTCTTCTGCACAACTCTGGTCAGGCAGATGTTATTTTTGCTCCTGTTTTGCTGAGCAGGAAAGTGACATGTGGAAAGGAGATGAGTGACAGATCCAGGATTTAAGCCTGAATCTTCTGATGCCAGTGTCTGTGCACTTCGCCATGGCACTTGACTCCCAGTGGACACCAACAGGCTCTTATGGGAGATGTTAGCACCCCTCACATGCCCAAGTATGGATGTCTCCTCAGTGGAGAACTAATGTTTTAGACAGTTCATAGTAGGACCCTTGTTAGAGCCAGCTCAGCTGTACTGGGAGGGGTAGTGGGAGGGGAGAGGGTTTTTTCTAGTTTGCCTCCTCCTGAGTTTGAGAGGATGCCCTCAGCTAAACATGTCATCTGGCAAGCAGGTGTGTGGAATGTTCAGGCAGTTAGTTGCACCTGTGAAAGGGAAGCTAGTGGAATTTAGAAATTAAGTTTCTTCCTCATGCCAATACAGATCTTTCATGCTCCACTTGGTAGTATTGGTGTAACAGCTACTTTCTTCCTAATGTCATTTATAATTACTCCTCCCTAATGGTTTCTGAGACCCGGACAGTAGGAGGTCCGTCTCATTGTTCATGGGGGAGATGTGTCGGCCTCTCCCCAGTGCTGCTGGTTCCTAGCTGTGCTTGGGTGGGCATGGTCACATATGGCTTAAGCATTTCTTCCTTAATGGTTGCATGCTGCTCCCTCTCCATTTTCAAATGAGCCCATACTGTGCCACATTAGCTGAAATTGACATGATGGTTATTTCCAGAGCCATTTCTTTAAAGAACTCAGTCTCAATGTGCATTGCTAGCTCTTACCCCTGCTTCCTAAGTGGAATGAGGGACCCCTGGGAAAGTGTCGTGGCAGCTCTGTAGAAGCCACAGATCCCAGATCCCGACTTCTCACCCCCACCCCTGTGCTCAGAGAACATCACACATTATACAAACATTGAGGATTCCTCCCTCCATGCAGAATCCTCTGGAATTCTCAGAATCAAAAGGCTCCATGATAAAAATGGATGAAGCAATATCCTTATTGGTAAACTTACATATCCAGCTGAGATACTTTACATGATAATGCAATTTTCTATGCAAAAGGGTTTATCTCCATCCAAATATTATTCTACATCATTATTCATTCTAGAGGAGTGATTGCTGTCCTAGGTTAACTGATTGAACTTTTGGAACCAAAGCTTCAAGCTTATCTTACTGGCTATTGCCTGACTTCTCATAAATTGCCATTAGATTGGTAGGAATGAATAAATGTACACTCCATTAGGAAATATTAAAGTTTTTATACTGGTGTAGAATAAAAACAGGATTAAAGGAAGCATTTCTAAGATTCAGTACAGCGTGAAATTGAAATCTTTTTGGCATGTGAAATATACAATATGAATATTCTTCCTGTTTTCTGATAGCTGGGGAATTGCAAAGAGTGGACAGACCATTCTAGAGTTCACCTTTAGATGCTAAAGCAGGAGAGGCAGGAAAACTCAATTGGGTCTTTCCTGAGTCTGTGTATTAATTGTCAGTCATAAACAACAATGATGACAGCAACAGCTCTTAAGCTTAAATAAGTGTCAGGCACCATCTTATATGCTTGCCTATCTATGGACAGCTTTGTTTTGGAGTGATTAAGAAGCTGAAGAAATACTGCTTTGTTTTTAAATTCACGTTCTGCCTGTTACTGTGTGCATGGGGTGGGCTCCTGTTCTTTCTGCCTCAGTTTCCCACTTGGAAAAGGTCCAGTGACTCTCCCTTATGGGGTTGTTAAATGACTTAAATTATGTAATATATGTCTCATGTTAGGAAGTGGAGAAAGCTGTTAAAAAAATGTTGGCTGGTGACTATGGTTATTATAATGTCATTTTGGTGTTGCTTCACAGAACAGATACCAGGCAGATACCATTCTTAGTCCCATTTTCCAGATGGTAAAGCAATGTTAATAATTCAGTAATGGAGAAAGCGATAACTCACTGAGGAAGCACTGTGCTTATAACACGTACTGACCCTTTGTGCCAAAAAAAAAAAAAAGCCACCATTTTATTATGCCCACAGATTCTGCAGAGGGAGGGATGCAGTGGTTTATGGCAAAGTTGGTTTCTCTGTGCTCCACAGCGTCTGTGGCTCCAGATGGAAAATGGCTAGTACTGCATTAATTCACATGCTTTGGGCATGTGCCGGTAGGATGCAGAAGCTGGCCAGCTGGGATGGCTGACTGGAGTTCTACCTATGGCCTCTCCCTATGGCTGGGCTTCCTTACAGCATGCTGGCCTCAGCGCAGGTCTCTCTCATAGCCGTTCAGAGCTCCGAGGATGAATGTTCTGTGACAGCGATAGAAGCTGCAGGATCTTTTATGACCTAGCCTTAGTTGTCACACAACATGATTTTGTATTTCAGCAGTGAAAGAAGTCACTAGCTCAACTGGATTCACATGGAGTGGGTGTAGACCCACTTTTCATGGAGGAGATGTCATAGACTTTCCAGCTGTGTTCTGGAACTACCACACATACTGCTTTATCTGCTGTTGCCTTTGTGTCTGGACATTGGCAGCTGTTATTTACTCCATCTGTTACGTGCTGCTCTCAGAAGACTCACAGTATGAACCACTTAAGGGGCTTTGTCAGTACTTGTGAAGCCAGCCCTTGGCCCGGTTGCCATCTTGGAAGCTATTTACATTCACACCTACACAGTTTCTCTCCTATGAATATTCAGGTTCCTACTTGTGTGTGTGTGTGTGTGTGTGTGTGTGTGTGTGTGTGTGTGTGTGTGTGTGTGCGCATGCACGCGTGCATGCACACATGCTGTATAAGTCTTGCCCATCTTCAGCATTCCCCTTGTCACTTCACTCTCCTTTCCACCTTTTCCCTTCCTCCTCTGTCTTTCCAGCGGATTCAATTAAGTTCTCTTTGGTGCCTTAGCAATAAACCAGTTCCCTCCATAGCATTAGAATGAGTCTCCCTCATTATTTCATTTGGATTGTTGTTATGTTTGAAAACTGGAGGGCAGGGCAGGCAGGAGGGAAGGAATGTTAATTTGCAGGGAGTCCCCGTTGTGTGGAGGGAGTGCTGCCAAGGAGGAGCCAAGAAGCTGCCACTTGATGTACTCACGGATACATAAAGAATTGATGAAGGATGCTTTAAACTGCATAGCCCTGGTGTCTGTCATGCGGAGACCCACAACATTACAGGTGCTGGCCACAGCCAGGTTCACAGTGGCTGCTGGCTGCCACTTGTTTTTCCACTCTAAGAGGTATTTCCCCTGGAAGAGTGTAGCTGGATTGTGTGTGTGTGTGTGTGTGTGTGTGTGTGTGTGTGTGTGTGTGTGGCTTTATTCAGTTGCCCTCCACCCTCCCAATTATGGAAATGCTCTGTGGCCATTGCTGGGAAAGGCTGTAGGTGGCAGAGGCTGAGCTTTAGGGTCCTTGTAATTTGACTCACAGAATGCTAGAGAACGTTTCACAAGCCAAGGAATTAAGCTCTGGGAGTGCTGGAGTGACACTGATTATGTAGGAATGACATATAAATAATTACAAAGCACTCGGGGTTTTTGTTAGGAATCTGTGTTTAGAGTCTCCTTTCAGGAGTTTGAAATGTCATTAGGTAGCCAAGTAGCACTAACGGATGGATCTGCATTTCATTCCTGCTTCACACTGTGCTAAAGGGAATCATATTTGTTACTGCACCAAGGAGCATCTTAGTGGGGGAAGAAAGGGCTGGTGGGGAGTAAGCAGGACTAGATTTAAGTCTAATTGCCTTTCATGTTCTCCCGTGCTATTTGCTTGCACACAGTGTTCATATTTGTGGGAAATGAGGATTAGGCTGTTTGCTAGAAGGTAGAATGAGAAAAGTCGGGTATTGCTGTGGTCAGAAGTGATCCCAGACTAGGATGGATGAAAGGAAGTCCCTAAGTTATTATGCATTAGATTGGTTAAAAAATGGCTTTCCCACTGTGTCTCTGTGACTTGTAAGTTTTAAATCTGCCCTGCTGCTTCCATTTTCTTTTCTTTTCTTTTTTCATCCTAAGATTAAATCTGGAACTGTCGGAAGCCCTCCAAACCAGGGAATGATTTAAACCAGCTTTGGAAATACAGGTAGAGATTGGACCAGGAAAGGACTTTCCCATTCTATTTATTTGATGAATAAATATGTCACAGAAAAAGGAGTTTCATGAAAGACTCGGGGGTCCCAGTCAC
Organism: Fukomys damarensis; assembly: GCF_012274545.1. Classification (NCBI taxonomy): domain Eukaryota; kingdom Metazoa; phylum Chordata; class Mammalia; order Rodentia; family Bathyergidae; genus Fukomys; species Fukomys damarensis. Next base: position 3,613,439 of record NW_022900946.1, on the reverse strand, counting down.
TAATTAGGGCAACTAATTATGAAATCAAGGTGTCGGGCTCTTCTCCAGCATTGCTCTGCTAGCTTTACATAAATTTTACAATTGTAAATGGCCAGCCAGATAGGCCAATTGAAAACTGTTATTAATAACCTGGAGTCATAAAAGGGAGGCGCTCTGGAGGGTGCAGATATGTATACTTGGACAAGAAAGGCCACTCTGTCCATGAAAAATGAGCTGTGCAAGTTGTGCAAGGACGAGGGGAAAGTTTAGTAATTAATCACATTGGGCATAATGGGGAGAGGAGATCAACGTGATAAAAGGATTTGTCCAAGTGGATTATAGGCAAATTTAAAAGAAGGAGAAAAAGAGCAACAAAGGCCATTGCTGGCTTGGGAGTTGTGCTCCTTAGAGATCCTCCATCATTCCTACAATCAATTCTGCATTTCCTCAATAGCCACGTGCAGCGCGGCGCTCTCTTCATCGCCTGAGATTAACCACTAACTGCAAACCATACGTTAAATGAACTATCGAGTATTTGTCTCACGAAAATACACTAGAATGTTGTTTATTTCCCCAGTAGGTCTGCGATGATGCATTTCGGTGCCATATTGCTAAATACACACTGTACTTTAATATCTGCACCAGCCAGTCTCTGCCTGCCTTACGTAGGAAGCAGCTGTGTAGGGGCTCCACGATCACAGATAGAGTTTTTCTCATAAACTGTTTAATTGTTTGCTTCTGGAAACAATTAGGCTGACGGTAATACAGAGTGAATGTCGTATAGCAGCCGGCAATCCTCTTTACGAGTTTTCTTAGAAGAGTACCATGTCGACATATGTTGGCTCACAAAGAAGACTCAGTTACATGATGGATGCCGTGACCTCCAAGGAGGTTGTCTCCACAGTGATGGCTCGGGAGAAGTCTCCTCAGAAATGGCCCTGCTTGCCAGGCGTGGGCCTGTGCTGTCCTGGCCTGTCCTGTCCTGGGCTGTTCCCAAGGAGCCTGGCACTGGGTGTGGATGCCGTGCTTCCCCTCTCCTCCACAGATGGCGAACCCAGGACCTTCCTCCAGAGCTCATTGGACAGCAAAAAGTGTGACATGTCCCCCCTGCCCTGTGCCTGGCCCTCCGTGCCATTCCAGGGCTGAAGGTTTGCAAGCCCCAGGAAAGTGTTCTGGGAGAAATGGGGTATTGTGATGTTGTTGTTCGCCTGTTTGGGCAGTAGACTCAGTACCCTGGAGACTGTGTGTTGCAGTTGGCTTTCAGTTTTCTGGAGACACTGTGCTGATGTGTTTTTCATGCACAATGATCTCATTTGATCCTCAAAAAGACTTTCTGAGTTTGTGTTATTGTTATTATTATTCTCATTGCAGGGGTGAGGAAACTCATGTTAGCAGTGTCAACAGGTTTTGCCCAGGTATCTTGGTGATCACAAGTAATGAGTTCTTGCCTTACAAACAAGTTTACTCTGAGTCCAAGGCTCTGAAAAACCATAGCATACAGCTTCCTAGAAGAAGTATTAATAAGGAAAGGCGATTTCTTACCCCAGTTGTCTTTTCTGACACAAAGGCCAATGAAGGCAACAAAGAAGTGGCTTCTAGTCATTTACTTAACTGATTATTTCTTCTTTTTGTAATTGACCAATTTATTTGGTCTTTTCATGTGTGTTCAGCATTTACAATGTGTCGGATACAATGGTGGGCCCAAAGTTAAAGCAATGCCTTCCTGAAGCTTTCCAGTGAAGGCAGGTGGGAGGTATAACCACATAAATCCAACTACACAAGGCAATTTTGGGGATGGTTAAAAGTATAGTAATGTAATAATTATTGACTCACTTGTAGTTTCTCATGATTGGGTAGTTGAAATGGTTGAGAAAGGCTTTCTGTGGAAATTTTATCAGAGTGGAAGTCAGAATCATGAGAAGGAGCTAGTCTTGTAAAGAACTAGTAGAAAAATAAGTTCAAAGTCTACAGCAAAGGAGCAAGCCTGGTAACTTCTAGGAACGTATGGCCAGAGTGTCTGGACTAATCCTGGCCAGCTGTATTTAATGCACTGGAAAGGAGTTTGTGATCACACTATCCATCCATCCATCCATCCACCCATCCACCCACCCATCCACCCACCGATCCATCCACCCATCCATCCATCCATCCATCCATCCATCCATCCATCCCCATCCATCCATCCATTCATCCACCCATTGACCCTCCCACCTAACCATCCATCCACCCCACCATCCATCCATTCATCCATCCAATCATCCATCCATCCACCAAACCATCCATCCATCCATCCACCCACCCATCCACCCACCCACCTAACCATCCATCCACCCAACCATCCATCCGTTCATTCATCCATCCATCCATCCATCCAATCATCCATCCATCCATCCACCCACCCATCCACCCACCCACCTAACCATCCATCCATCCATCCATCCATCCATCCATCCATCCATCCATCCATCCATCCATCCATCCATCCATCCATCCATCCATCCATCCATCCATCCATCCATCCATCCATCCATCCATCCATCCATCCATCCATCCATCCATCCATCCATCCATCCATCCATCCATCCATCCATCCATCCATCCATCCATCCATCCATCCATCCATCCATCCATCCATCCACCCACCCATCCACCCACCCACCCATCCATCCACCTGTCCGTCCGTCCGTCCGTCCATCCATCCATCCATCCATCCACCCAACCATCCACCTAGCCATTCAACAGAGATTCATGCAGACTCATTTCACAGCAAGCTGCCTTACTAGCATAGGAAATACAATTATTAGTTTATCATAGTTCTTGTCTTTGAGAAGTTCATATACAACGAAGAGGGGCAGACATTAGTACCAATGTGTAAAAGTGGGCTTAGAGTATAATGTTCAGGGAACTCAGGAGCCTGGGAGAAGCATGATAAACTCTGCTGAGAAAGCCAGGGGAGGCTTCCCTGTGGAGGTGATATGCGGGCATGCTTCCGGAGTAGTCTTTTCAGACAGAAAGAGAAGAAGCTGCAGCATGCCCGGAGAGGCAGGTGTGGGAGTCTTGCGGCACACGTGGAGGGCTAAGACCAGTGGGGTGCAGGGTTGTTGGGAGGCCAGGGTGGGGAGTCTCACAGGCCTTTGTGTTCCAGTCAGCGGTCATAAATGGGAGCCAAAGTCTACATATGGTTTGTGTATCCATTTTGTTCAGAATTGACTCGGGTTTTTAAACATGAATCCAATTTTTAATCTAGAGATCCCTTAAAATTCAAATTCCTATTTTCTCATAGGAAAGTCCAAAGATTTGGCAATGTTGGGCTGCCCTCAAATCAAAGCCACCCCTGCCCTCCACCGGTGGCCTACGCTCACCAGTCTTGTCAGGACCCTGCCGTTCCCAGCATGTCTCTGACACTGGAGCTGAGTATTAGTTTTCTTTTATCATCACTTGTACCTTTGTTTGTCTTAGACTAAAAAGGATAGTAAAATATTTCCTTTGCTTATGTCTGTATCAAAAACAAAAGGAGGAAGACAAAAGCTAGAGTGGGAGGTCTGTCTGATTTAAGAAGAGTACGAGAGAAAACATAACTGTGGAAGTGAAGACTTCCTTCATCTTTAATATGCAAACAAAGTATGTCAGTGTGTCAAGGATGCAACTTTAGGGTAGGAGGCATTGTAGCCACACACACACACACACACACACACACACACACACACACGCACGCACACCACCACTGCATTCCTTTATATTATCTGTTTAACCTCAGAAGACATTTGAGTCTGTGATCCTTACTGCAGGGACTGGGAATTCAGGGAGAATTCTAAGCAGGGCAGGGACGCAGGTATTGTTTGTTCATTGTGTGGGTTGTGTCGCTCTGGTGACTGAGGGAGGTGAGGAGGAGCGAGCAGGGCTTGGCAGGGGAGGTGCAGTGCCGGGAGTACCTGGAAGCAGGAAGGTCAGACAGGAGGGTTGTTACCGAGTTGAGGTGACTCCGATTGAGACCATGCAGCAGCAGGACACGCACACATGAATCGCATGGCAGGGCTCTGTGTCCCTTCCCTCCGTGCCCCACCTTCAGATTCAGTGCTGACCCTGGACCTTCCTGCTGAGACCTGTAGGGTGCCCTTGTCATGAAACTGCTCCATGGATAGGGATGATCCGGTGTGGAGCAGATCCCACCGCTGTTGGGAGAGGGGAGAGAATCACAGAAGGCTGGAAACCTTGCTACACAATAAGAGGCCCTGATGATACCACAGTGCAGGAGCAAAACCACTTTTAAGGTACCTGTCTTTCCCACACCTGATGGTGAAAGCTTGGGAAACGTCATAGTTCATTAAAAGGAAGCAAAAGTTGTTACGGTAGCTCCCTTCAACCCCCATATTCTAAGTATATTTTATCTCTTTAATAAGATCAAGAGTAATCTCTGGGCAGATACTTATACATATGCTTCTTAGGTCTCTTTAATAATCTCTTGCCTGTGTGTATGGCTTAATAGACTTGGTTTTCGTACACCCAGGTCTGACATGTAAGGTTAACGAGGTTGTGTATTGCTCAACTTTACAGGAACACCACTCCTACACATCCCATTATTAATTGTGCTCTCTAGATATTTTGCCCCATGCAACTGCATAACTAGTTGGCTTTAGTTAGACTAAATGTCAGTTCCACATCATGCTGATTATTGTAGCTTTGAAGTATATTTTGAAATAGGGAAGTATGAATTCTCTAACTGTGATCTACTTTAACTTTTTTAAGACTTGAGTTCAAATCTCTGCTCTTAGCACAGGTAGACTATATGACATGGGACAAGTTTTTAAAGTATCTCTGGGCCGTATGTGCCCAAAATTCATTTTATTAATTAATTAATTACTGAATGGCTCTCTAGAGATTGAGCCCAGGGACTTTTCACTGAGCTACATGCCCAACCATTCTTAAAATTTTGAGATAGGGTCTCACTGCATTGCCGAGGCAGGAATAAAATGCATCCTTCCCCTGCTTCCATCCCCCAGAGGTCTGGGATTGCAGCACCACACCTATTTTTCTACATCAACAGTTTATTTTTTTCTAACATCACCACAGACAGAATGCTGTGTAGACACGAGGAGAATGCCTCAGGGACAGGTCCTGGCTGCCTTTGGATCTGAGGCTCATGATCAGCACAGTCCGGGTTCTGGAAAGAGAAGAAAGAAAATTCAAGGAAGGACAAGAAGAAAGAAAGAAGCTTCTTCTTTTTTTTAATTCAGCCAGGGAAAGGCCACAGGTAGCTCTCGCAGCCAGAAGCATCTTCCCTCGGGAAACACAGGCTTGGGAGATTTTTCGAAGTATAAAAGCTTATAGTTTTACAGCAGTTGAAAAACTGTGACATCAAGATTAAGATATTATAAGGTTCACATAACAATCTAAAGTACGAAAGAGAAGGCAGGTCCTCTTGCGAAGAACAGGGCTCTGGCCAGTTGAGCACCGTGCACCGCGACAAAGGAAGGAGACACCGCCAGCCCCTCCCCAGGTGAGGAGCTTTCACCCAGAGCAGCTCCATATTTACCGAGATGTGGAGAAGGGTTCTTACCAAATCAGCCCTGTGCCGCTGGGGTGAGGGCTCCAGCCCTGACTCCGGTGGTCTCGTGCTTTTTTATAGGCCAATCTCGGCTGCTGCTGGGTTCACAAGGTCCGCGTTCCCAGTGAGCCCGGGTCAACCGCAGGGGCTTTGGTCCTGTCGCCCTCAGGATGGCGGGCACACTGTGCCCAAGTTGTGGCTCTGATGAAATAATGTGGCTCTCAGGGGTGAGGACGCAGAATCGCTCAGCTTCCATGAGCTGTGTCTTTCCTGCATTGGCTCTGCCCTTGCTTGCGAGGTTCACGAGGCATCTCAGTATCTTTGTCTGCGCAGCCACGGAAATGAATGGATGGGTGACCTTTGCTTCAAGCTTTTCCTTTTTAGGGCAAGCCTTTTTGGGGAGGGGCAGTAGTGGGGATTGAACCCAGAGCCTTTGTTCTGAACTACATCTCCCGTCCCTTTTCATTTCGAGGCAAGGTCTCACTAAGTTGTTCTGTTGCCTGGGAAGGGCTTGGACTTGCAGTCCTCCTGCCTCAGCTTCCCTCAGTGCTGGCATTACAGGCAGGGGTCACCATGCCCAGTGTGGGTGAACTTTTTGAGGGTGATCTTTGATGTAATTCCAGGTCCCTTGGGTGTCTACGTCCCTAGGGAGAGGTACAGGACACTGCTGCGTCCCCCTCTTTCTCAGGACTTGTTTTCCTTGACTCTGAGTCTGATGTCATGATCCCCGCTTTACCAGAAGCTCTGGGCCATGCTGCCTCAGTCTGAAACCTCCTTCTGTGACCTCCTGGTGGAGCGAATTTGAGGAAATTTATGGATACTCTGTGCCTTTATTTTATCAACTGTAAAATGGGGCTGATAATAGTGCATATCTCACAAGAGTGTGGCCGTGATAAATGAGCTCACGTGAAATGCTGAGAAAAGCGCTGCACACAGTAGGTGCTCAATAAGTATCAGCTCGTACAGTGGTGAGCACCTGGTGAGTACCTGGAGTACAGTAATAGTGCAATGGATTATTTTAACTAAAGAAGCAAAATTCATTTTGTGGACTCCAGATACCGTAAGCCCCTGTGGAACTTGCTTCCCATCTACCGAGGGCCTGACACATAGCAGGTGCTCAGATAATTGAAAGACTGCTCTGTGCTACATAAACACTGCCAACTAGGTTTTGGAAAGACTCGCACGGGGGAGTGCTGTGAAGCAGGACAGGCGCCTAAGGTTTTTGGGTGGCCAGGGAGGCCCTACTCTATACAAATCAATTTTTAAAAATTTTAAATTGATTGAATTTATTTACTTAATTATCTTTTTATACTTTTAATTGTCACGCTTTCTGATTTATTTTTATACTCCCTGCTAAGGTCTCCTTAGCTACTCAGTAGCTAAGGCTTCTGTGTACCCTCTTGTGTTCCCAGCCCCTAGCATGGCTGCCTGGGACACTGAAGATCACCATCTACATTTTGTATTCGTTGAACTCCTGACTTGGGTCGTCCACAGGTGGCAGGGAATGTCTGTCCTTGGGAGGTGTCATCTTCTGAAGGGATGAGTTCCTCCACCCTGCCTCCTGTATTTCCCTTCTGAGATTAAAAAGCCACACCATTATTTTCAGAGGTCACACAACAATGTGATTTGTTATTTGGAAGTTGTTGTTTTTAATCTATGGCATCCAAAATTGTGACCCTCACGGAGCCATTTTGCATTTTTGATCATATTTAAAAAATTCAGGATATAGCAGTTCTGTGCAAAAAGTGTAATGAATCTGTTTTCTCAAAAAAGCATATTCCTTCTGTTCTTAAAAAAACAGTTTCTCTGAACTATCATATAGCACCCCTAAGTAGGAACAGTTTTTATGTGTCAACTCAAATGAAACTTCCAAGTGAAAATAAATAACTATAGCAATTTAAATTTATTAAAAAATCACGTAAAATTAGGAGCTGGCTTTCTGAACATGAAACACCATACTCAGGGCTCAGTCACACGTGATTAGTGGCCGCCATTATGGACAGCAGAGGCAGAAAACATTTCTAGCATCACAAAGTTCTGCTGACAGAGCAGGTTGGGGCCACCTGAGCTACAAAGGTGCTGTGCACTGAAGCACAGGGGTGGGCCTGGGTGGTATTTATGAGCAGGTGCAGCTGAAGCGAAGACTCAGGTGGGTGCTGGTCAGGCCCGGTGTTCCCGGGAGCTGGACCTCACACCCAGCTTCCCTTACTGGAGGCCCCTCTTTTACTGCTGTTTGCCACAGCCTGGAGAAGCAGGCTTTCCATCTTCTGGGTGGTGCATGAAAGGCCTGCACAGGGGGGCAGGGTGCCTTGAGCCAAGGAGTCTTCGTGCCTGTGCAGGGATTACCTGTTGTGAGGCCCAGACAGGTAAGAGAGGCAGGCAGAGAGCTCATGGGATCCCAGCAGGTGCATCCATCCAGAAGGAAGGTCTCTAACAGCAGCACGGCTGGTGCAATGCCAGGGGATGCCCCCCAGATTGGAGAAGAGGTCAACTCCACGTGGCAAAGGCAGCAGGAGCATAGGGATTGTTAACAGATGCCGTCCGTTAGTCAGAGACCTGATTAACATTTGTAACCAATCAGAAGTAACTAAAAAGAGGATTGATGGCATAACCAATATGGGTAGCCAATGGGATGGTATGATGGTTAGGGCAAAGGCTCCATTTAAATATAAGGAAGAAACAGGAAGTGCTGGCTCTGTTCAGAATTTCTCTCACCCTGGGAGAGAAGTGGAGGACATGGGCAGGGGACAAGCCGGGTGGAGCGTGTCTCCGCTTACCCCATCATAGGCACCACCTAATTCATTGTAACAGACAGGATGCTATGAGCTGAGCAGTACTGAGTAATGAGGATAATGATGGAATTTTGATGCACTATAACACATCCCTGTTACCACCTTTTTTCTTTCCTCCTCTTCTCCTCGATCCCCTTACCCATCTCTAGAAGATTACCTTCTAGCCTCCTGTCCTCTCTTGTGCCCTGACTCCCTCCCTCCCTGCCTCTCCCTCCTTCCTTCCTACTTTTGGGTTGTTCATATAAGAGAAAGCACGTAATTTGTGACTTTATGATATTGGCTTATTTACTTAACCTAATGGTCTCCAGTTCCATCCATTTTCATGCAACCAATGACACGATTTGTTCTTTATGGCTGAACAGTGCTCCACTGAATATATACACACGTCTCAAGGCTCCCACATTGGACAGGATTAATTGGGACAGTGACCCCTTTCTCTAAACTGATGGTGATCAGCCAGGACGGATCTGGCATCTCCAGAACCAGGGCTGTGGTCAGGGCTTCATGGAAGGTGCACTTGCTGGGTGGAGTGATTTGTCCACATCATCTTGATGTAGAGGCTGAAGCAAAGCAGCTTTCGTGGCTTTGCCCTGCAGTGTCCCCCTTTGAGCAAAGGGCAAAGCATTTATACATTCATTCAACAAGTAGTTCCTGAGAACCTATTCTGTAGCTTTGGTCTGGCATCACAACTGGCATGATAATTATTACCTCATTATTATGTTAACTGAGGGTGGCCATGTGCCAGCACACACCCTTTATATTATTAATTTACCACCATGGTGATCCTTTAGGAAATTCTATCTTGTCTATTTTGCAGCAGAGGACAGTGGATTTCAGAGAGATTGAGTGACTTGCTCAGTTATATGGATCGAATGCCCGTATCTCCCCAAATCCATTGGTTAAACACTTATCTCCCAATCTATAGGTCCTGGGAGTTAGAGCCTTCGGGGGTGATTAGATCTAGGCATGATCATGTGGGCGTTATCCACATGGAAGCTCTTGAAGCTTCTGCTGGAGAAGAGGTGCAGGTAGGGCTACCTGCCACTTTCCTGCGAGCTGCTGCTGGAATTACGAGGATGAGGTTGCAGAGGTAAACAGTGTCTGCCATCTCTTGGGAACCCTTGAGTGTCAAGTTATTCATGCATTGACCATGCATTTACTGAGCACCAGTTGTCATGGTCATGTTGGGATACAAGCATGGGTACAGGTAGTGACCTTACATGAAAACTGTGAGACCCCATGAGGACCTGAGATGAAGGAAGTGCTCACCAAGAACCTGCCCAAGCTGAGACACCCTATCCTGGACTTCTGGCCTCCATGTGTGTTGAAATAATTGTCGTTATGTAGAACCAGTCCAGTCCATGATGCTCTGTTCCAGCAGTCCAAGCTGAGACACCCAGATGCTGCAATCACAGTTCTTCTTTGCAGTCTCCCATTGGAGAGAGGGTGCAGGAAAGGAGTGTGGGCTGGACAGGTCCAGGAAGGGCACAGGAAGACTGAGCACCTCTTGTTGGTTCTGGAGATTCTGCACTTACGAGGAAAGGCTGCCAGGGCAAAGTCTCCAGAGGGATTTAGTTCAAGCAGAAGCCAAGCAGGAAGCAAATGGAGAAAATACTGAGCCAGAGGGGCAGGGTGTCCAGATGCTGCAAAGGATCCACTTTTGCTCAGCCCCTGGTTCATAAAATGCACGTTGAAGACAGATGGACAGGACAGAGCTCCAGAGGTGGAGTTGGTTCACTTCCCACACCCGTGCCCACCCCTCTGGCAGCTGCGCCATTTCCATCTCAGACCAACAATCCATTCTGCTAGCAAGCTGCCTGATAAGAGGCTGCTCCTACCCCAGGCAAGGTCGTGTGAGGTCCAGGAATTATAGTAGCAAACTTCAGGTTTATAGGAAAAAATTGCCTTGGGGGAAGTTGCAGTAACTTTTGATTTCAAAGGTTGTTTTGCTTTCTGCTCAGCTGCTTCTGCAGGATGGAAGACAGCCCAGGGAAGAGGAAATGCCACCTGATACCTATCTCCCACCTCCTCCCTGCAGGCTTCCACCACATTATGAGAATAAGGTTTGCAGAAGTAAACACAGGGAAGGCCCTCAGGGGGCTAGAGAACACATGCTCCTGCCATGTCTAGGAAACCCTGAGTGTCAAATTACTCATGCGGTTACCATGCATGTACACTGAGCTCAGGTTACTGTGGTGGGGCTGCAGTACAAACGTGAACAGGTAGGTAACAGTCTAAGTTAAGCATATGAAGGTGAAGGAGCCAGAGGAACACAGAGAGACAGATGTGTACACATGCACACACACACACAGAGGGGGCAGGGTGGGAGGAAGAGGAGGGAGAGAGGGAGGGAAACATAGAGATAGGAAATGTGGCTAGGGGGCAAAGATGAATTGCAGACAGATGGAAGGTGTGTGTAGAGCTCTGGAAAGCACATTCAAGAGACAAAGAGCGATTCATTTGCCTGGACCTTAAAACCGAAGGCAGCGAGGCAAGAAGAAGGATGAAGAACATCAGAAACCAAAGAGCGTCATCAGCCATGGCATTAGATAGATTGTGTGTGACACCAGGAGCAGTAGTGAGCCACAGCAGACTCCTTCACACAAGGGAGTGACTTGTTCTGATTTGAATGTTTAGAAAATCGCTCTCATTGTGGGGCTGCAGAATGGGTTAGACAGGAACAAGAAAGAACAGATATATGCAGAGTAATTATACAACTCTTGTACAGAAGTAGTGGTCTGGAGTGAATGAGGGGAACAGAAGCTTGGATGGAGGAGAGAAGGTGATGCATTCCAGAAATGAAGAGGCAGATTCTAGAGGACCTGGCAGAGAAGAGGGCAGCGTGCAGCATGCAAGCTGACTAAGGTGTCCCTGTCCATGGGGCAGGGGACACAGAGGGATGAGCAGGTGCCTGCGGGAAGATGGTGGGTTCTTCCTGGGTCGTGTTGGGCAGCAGAGCTGCTGTAGGAAAGGAGACTAGGAAAGGGCAAGTTCGTGTCTGCCAGCTGCTAGGCACATTCACCCGCCTCTTTCCACTTCATATTGACAGTTGAACCCCATTTGACAGAGGAAGTAGCAGACACCCCAAAAGGCTGGGGATTACACAGCCGGGAAGTAGCCAAGCTGAGATTAGAACCGACCCTGTGTGTGCTGCCTGTGTCTTCTCGCGCGTGTGTTTTCCCGTCGACAGTGCCACACCATCCTTCCTGTGCCAGCCAGTGTTTGAAAACATCGCCATTGCCTTTGCCAACTTGGCACATCTCACTGACTGAATTCTACAGGACATCTAGCTTTGTGTGCCCCTAGATCCCAGAACTAGGGACACAAACCAGCACTCGCTGAGAGACAGGGAAACGAAGGGGAAATGATGCAACCAAGAATGGTGGATGCTAGATTTAGAACATGCTTTTTGCACCCTGCCATATGGGTAGTTACTGTGACCATGAACAGAGATTTTGGTGGAATCACATTTCCACTGCAGAGAAAGGATCAGAAAATAATTCTGCTCAGTGCTGTGTGGACTTGTGTTGATGTTATTTGAGGTAAGGATAACCTTGTAAGGGGGTTTCCTTCTGATCCTGCCAGCAGTCTCTTTTTCCTGGAAAAAAGCGTTGACAAGAGAAGAGAAATAGCTTAAGGGAGAGAGATGGAGGAGAAGAGAAGAAGTGAGTGGGCGAGACGGGCCGCCCAGCCATATTTTAACATAAACTTGGGCAGTGGCGCATGGTTAAGTGGAGACTATATGAAACATTTTGTGAAATAGCAGAGAACAGACTGGAGCCACCTTGATTCCAGAGGCCATAACCTTATTAAAAGTTATGTTTTGATCCTTGGAAGCAGACCCTTTATGTGAGTGTGTGAAAAGGAAATGAATCTAGTGTGAAATTCTGTTCCACTGAATTTATTCTGAGAGATGCTTCTGTCCACTGGACCAAGCATTATGAAAATCCAGAGATGTCATGGAGAAGCCAGTGGTAAGGGACGAGGTTGCCAAGACCCTGTGAGTCATGAGCAGCAGGCTGCAGATTGTTGTGGAAGCTGCAGATCTCCATTGTTCCTGAGACAAGGTCCAGCTGAGATCGGGGTTATAGCTGCGATCAGAGCCCACAGGTCCAGATTCAAAACCGGATCCAAAGACAGAAAGGGCTGTCATTCCTTTGGCTAGAGACATTCGAAGAGGTTGGTTTCATCCTTGTTTGACTGATTGAGATGACATCCTCTTCTGTGGCCAGGCCCTCTTCATGCCCCTTTAGCCCTCCCATGGCTCTCTCAGTTAATTTGCCCCTTCCAGTCCAGACTACACATCCTCAGCCACTGACACCATTGTCCCTGGAGGGCTGAGTCCCTGTGACCAGGCGCATGGCGATGGTCACCGTATATGGAGAGAATGTATTTTCTTTGAGACAGGTACCCCCTTAAGTCCGAGCAATAGTTGACTCCGACCATACCATGCTACTTTGCCATGTAGGTGGTGATGGGACGGGTTAGACATGGCGAGCTCATGGGTGACTTGCCCAATCCACACTGCTATTTCTCTTGTCATAGGAAAGAGCGTGGCCTGAAGTTGAGTGAGCAGTCTGGTTTTAACCTGCTACCACGGTTGGAGTGTTGTGGCTTATGTCAGGATGTCTCCCCAAAGCCTCTTGTGCTCAGAGAGGGGGCTTTGGGAGTATCTAGACCATGGGCGTGTGTTACTGGATTACTCTTCTGAGTGGTTGAAGCGTAGCTCTGTGTATGAATGGAAGACCCTCCTGGGGTGTGGGTAGCACCAATCAATAGGCTCGTGTCCCAGATGGAATAAATGTAGAAAGAAGAAGGAAATCTTGCTGCTTCCTGCCTGCTATACCATGGACTGTTTTTCCTCTGCAGCGCCCCTCTGTCATGCTGCCCTGCCTTGGAGCCAGCTGATTATGGACTGAAACCTCTACCGACTCTTGAGCAAGTAAAGTTTCCTCCTTTAACTTGTGGGTGTCTTTTGTCCCAGCAATGAGAAAGTAACTAAGACAGAGGTGGCCCCAGCAGGAGGACCATGCATTACATAGAAAGTGAGACTCCCAGGTTGATGCTAAGACCTCCTAAACTCAGCTGGTCCACTCTGTCAGGGATATGGCGCATCTCCGGGCTTGAGTGGAAGGGCAAGACTCACACGTGATCAGCACCACCTTTGTGGTCTTAGGGAGACTGATGGATTCGTAAGAACCTCAGTTTCTTGTGCTGTGGATTGGGTTGACCACAGTGTCCACCTCCCAGGTTGGTGAGGATGAAGTGCCCTTAAGGCGCCATTTAGATCCTGACTCTAGGGTCGGTAGTCCTCTTTCTGCAAAGTACAAGCAGCCATTTGGGGCAGAATGAATTGCAGGAACATGTCACCCCGTGGGCAAGGCCACCCAGGAAAGAGCCTATGTGGAGATTTGGTTATTGAGGCCACAGGAGTGTGGCAGACTATAACCAAACTTTTTTGTGTTCAGACAGTTCTCTTTGCTTTTCCTGCTCACTCATTTATTTAAATAATTACCTGTTGTTTCATATCAGCTGTCAATGTTCATGTCATTTTTTAAATCAAGAAATACTTATCGAATACCTACTGTGTTCCAGACACTGATAAAATCCTGAGTACAACAATGATGAAAACAAACACCATAATTTCTCAGGGCTTATATTTGGGGGAGGGTAGTAAAACTGATAAAAGCAAGCTCCCTGCAGATAGTACAGTGTAATGAGCTTTACATGCATTGCCTCATGTTGTTCTCAGGCAGCTCTGGGAAATGGGGAAGTCTTATCCTCCCTATCTGAAAGATAAGGAAGGTCGGGCTCTGAGAAGTGCATACACTTGGGCTGCGGGCTGGGGAAGAGCCTCCCAGCCCCAGTCCTTTCTCCTTTCATTTCCTTCCCCACAATGCAAGTTCCTGGGGGAAGGAGGAAAATAAGAACTGACAGAAGAGGTTTTCAAAATAAGGGTTTATAAATCAACCTTAAGAAGTTTCATGAATTGTGAGGGGGTAAAATAGCTCACTCAGTTACTTTTATATTCATTTCTGCCTTTAAATTCCCATAGCACACTTCCTCTGAGAGGTTCAAGGTACTTTAGCTTCTTGTATTGCCAGGCAAATATTTATCCTTGTGGATACGGCTATGCGAAAGCCATCCTTTCAAGCTTATTCAGGGAAGCCTCCCTTCCCTCTGGAGTCTTATGCTGCCCAGTGATCTGCAGGGCCTCCTTTGTGCTTTGATGAACCCTGGGGCTCTGGTACATATACCCAAGGGGATAGGACAGTTGTCCCAAGGAGTGACTACTGGGGAACCTAGGAGAACACACTTCCTGTAGGGGTGATGGAGATGGACCTCTCTGGTTCTCAATATGCTCATTTTTAAAGCAGGTCATAGTAGGATATTTGTGTGCAACATTTTGATTTTATATTTTAGCTCAGATTCAATAAAACAGAACAAAGCCCACAGTGGGGACCAAGGCAAACACGGCTGAGGTCATGTTTAGACCACAGGCTGCTTTTACACTGGCTTGTGGTGCTGATTGGTTACAGGACAACAATAGCTCTTCTCCCCTCAGCACCTACTGTCTGCCTGGCACATTGCAGTGTGCACTAAGTATTCTCCGTAGGAAGAGAAACTCAGCGAGGTCAAGTCACGCACCCAGGGTGCACAGCTAGTAACTGGCGAAGCTCCTGCTCTCTCCCACTGGTTCTTCAGTGTCTTCTGCTGTCCACAGCATGAATTCACCCCCAGTGCTCGGTGTCCTGGCCCAGTACCAAGGGCTGGGTGCACAGGCAAACAATCACATTGCTTCCTTGCAGAACCCACAATGGGGCCTAGAAATTTGGATCTTGAGGCCCAGGCTTCCCATTCCACAGGGCGGAGGCAGAATTCCAGGAGATGAAGGGACCTGCCCTGTGGATATCACCTGTGTGGGGTACAGCAGGATGCAGAACTAGGCCTTCAGGTGTTGAGGTCATTCTCTTAGCAATATCCGGAATGTGTGTCCCTCCTGTTTCCAGTGTGGCTTTTCCTAGCCGTGCACTCAGTTTCAACATAGAGGGAATCAAGCTGTATACACCCATATGTTGTGTGTGCACATATGTTGTATAAACATGAATGCACACCCCACCACAGTGTCATTTTAAATGTATTTTTAAAAGATTGATTCACTGCTCATAGTTGAAAAAAGAGTGAATCTCTTAGGGAAAATCTGACTGATCTGGAGGTCCTAGGAGAGTGGTTTTCTCCCCCACCCCATTTTCTTTGGTGAACAGACAGGAATGAGGATAAGCCTCTGGGTGATGAGAATTCAGGGGAGGGGCCCACCAGGTGTGACGGCCAGAAGCACTTGGACATCCTACAGACTGTTCGTGGAGTGGAGCAGCTCTTGGGAGTCTGGTTGTGAGTGACCGTTACAGACATGGGTGTGGGCTGTATGGCCTGCAGGCCGTCCTGTTTCCTTTTTATGAAAGCTTTCCTGGAGGGGCTGCCCATGCTCTGCTGTTGTCACTGGAGTGAAGGGACAACAGGTTTATCTAGAGGTGGGATTTGATTGCTTTTGGCAAGAGAGTTTTAAGACAATTTTGAATTAGTGGTTAATATTTCAAAATTGGGAGATTTCACACTGAAGTATGACTTTCTGTCTTCTTTTAAAAAAACAAAAAATGGAAGAACAATGGGTCCACATTAGCTGGCTGCAGCCCTGGCACTGGGTGGTTGTACATTCGTGCATTTAGACAGTAGGGACTCTGCAGTTGGCCACACTCCACTGCTCCCCGTGTCACTTCTGGCTCTGTCTGCCCGCTGTTGTGACTTCCTTGGTTCCTATGGGCCATTGAGTTTTTGCTTGGCCGCAGAGCTGTCCTGTGCCAGGGAGGCCCTGGGCTCGTTTTCTCTGGAGTCAGTGCAACCTGGCAGTGAGAATCCGAGGGCCCACTCACCACAGGCAGGACAGGGCCGCTGGGGCAGTGCTTTTACCTCCATCCGCTCAGTCCTCTTGCAGAAGTATCTGTGTCTCTGTGTGTAGGGGTGTGTGTTTATGGGCAGTGGGTGTCTGCACATGGATGGGTGTGTGCTTGTATATGTGAATGCATGTGTGTAAGGGTATCTGGGTATGAGTGTCAGTGTTTGTGTATGCACACAGGTGTGGGTTTGTCTGCATGTATAGGGGGTGGGTGTAGGTCTCTGTAGCTGGGTGTGTATCTTTGTACGTGTGTGTGTGGGGGTATGAGTGTGTAGGGTGTATCTCTGTGTGTATGACTATGTGCATGTGTGTATGTGGATGTTTATGGGTGTTTGGGTGTGTGCCCAAGTGTATCTATGTGTGTGTGTGGACGAGTATGGATCTCTGTCTTGTGTATGCATGTGTGGATATGTGCATACATGTGCATCAGTGTGTGTTGGTGTCTCTGTGTGCGTATGGGTGTGTGGGTGTGTGTGCACCATGTCCCAGAGGCCCCCTGTCTCTCCACACCCTGAGCAATTAGCTCTGCAGAGGGCGCCATGCCTCAGGTCTGAGGAAGCAACTCCTTGCTCCCTGGGGCAGGAGGACCGGCTTCCTCCTTCCCTGGCCACACTGCATTTTCCCATTGCCTCTTGTGCTTGTTTCCCATTTGTGGTGCTGGGATGTGGGTCCTTCTGCTCGAGGGAGGGAGGCACCTTCAGCAACTGGCAGCATGCAGAGCTCTGTACCTTCCCCATTGCCACCCTCTGATGGGAAGGGTCTAACTTCGTCTGACTTTTAAGTAAGCACGTGCGCATGTAGCTGTTGGTGCTTGAAGCTCAGGCTGTGTGAGATTCTTGCAGTGAGCAAATGGTGTTCAAATTGATTCTGCTTCTGGCTAATGAAAGCAGACTAATTCCACTCTGGCCTCCCTTTGTGCAGATCCTGGGGACAAACCCAGTAGCAATAAGATTTTTGCCAACTCACGGAAGTGTGTGGGGGAGATGGCAGTGCCCAGGCCAGGAGAGCACCCACCTCACCCTTCCTCTTTCTGGGCCCCTCTCCTGCCCCAGTGATTCCCTGTGAGTTCCACTATTAGAACTTTGGTCACTCCAAGGGCTTTTTGCTTCACTTCTATATGCAAAACGCAGACTAAGAAGTACTTTTAAGTGTGAACCTGTTGAAATTTCCAGGAACTGCAGTGGGGCAGAATGTTATACTGAACAGAAGTTGGAATTTTCAGAATTGGGTTGTCTCCTATCCCACTGGATAGGAGACAGGTCTCTCTGGTTTTCCTAAGGATGCTTGGGATTGAAAGTACTTTTTTTCCAAAAGATGATGAACGGACTCTGCTCTTCCACAAGAACTTTATAGGAAGTGAGAAGGAAAACACATTCTTGTTTTACTCAGATAACAATGGCCTTGAAGACCACAGGGCTTCTGGCTAACATCAACTCACCATTCCATGCATACCAGGTGTTGTGCTTTATGTGATCAAATAATTTAATCCTTGCAGCCATCTAAAGAGGCTGGTTCTGTTATCATCTCAGCTGTAGGGCAAGAGACTAAGCCTCTTTTACCTGGCTGTACTTGTCCTGGGCATCTTCCTGAAAGAGTTAAAGATGACATAATACAGTGACCCATGTATGCAAGTTTATAGCAGCACAACTCACAATACCTAAATGTTAGAAGTGACCTGTGTGTCTGTCACCAAATGCATGGATAAAAAAAAATATGGTATTTATACACAGTGGAGCACTATGCTGCCTTAAAGAAGGATAAACTTGAGTCATTTGTAGGAAAATTAATGTACCGTGAGATCATAATGTTAAGTGAAATAAATCAGACACAGAAGTTTAAATGTTTCTCGTGGTTTCTGTTATATGAGAAATGTACAGTATAAATAATTTTAAAAACAAAAATAAAAGATAGATGATAGAGAGAGTTAGACTTTGTAGAGTTGGGGAGGAGATCTAGAAATGGAGACAAGAGAGGAGAGGGAAAGGGAAGAGGAAGTAAAAGTTTTAAAATATGATATATATATCTCAGTGTCAGTTGCCCACACTGAATGTATTCATGATATGTTGGAAACGTATACTAATTTAAAAAATAAGGCCGCGAAGAAAGAGACCAAGGCACAGAGAGATTGGATAACCCTCAGGCCACACAGTGGGAAGAGGTGCTGCCTTGATTTGAGTTCAGCACACTCCCTTGAGCGCAGTGTGCTCTGTAGTCCTGCCTGCATGGAGGCATTGAATTAAGTTGGATTCTGTGCATTGTCATGCTGTTCTCTCCACCAGTTAAAGCCTCACGGGGGCTGGATTTTGCAGTGTATGAAGAGTTGGTCATCTGTGCGACACTTCCCATCAGCCTCCATGTGCCAGTGTGAACAACAACAGGGAGTTCATTCAGGGATTGTGATTGTCAGCAACAGTGGTGCTAAGGACTTAATGTGCTTTTCACTTCTGGCCTCTATCCCAGGCCTCGGAAGTGGCTGCTGAAGTTTGTTATCCAGATTCTACAGCCAGGACTGAACATGGCTTGGTGCTGAGATCCAGTCCTTGAACTCTCCTAGGATCTACTATGGTCTGCCTTGGCACATCAACCGCCTCTGCTGCAGCCCACCTGGGGCCCTATCTGCCCCAGCCACAGGGTGCTCCTTGGTCTAACGTGCTTTGTGGTATCTGATGTCAAGCCTTTCCATGGCCTTCTTTCTGCTTGCTGCCCCTCTTTCTGCTTGCTGCCCCTTTTGTCCTTTGTTGTTAGGCAGCTTTCCACACTGTGACAAAATGCCTGAGGTAGACAGCTTCAGAGGAAAGGGGATTTATGTTGGCTCACAGCATCAGAGGTTTCTGAAGATCTCGGAGGTTGGCTGTGTTGTTTCTGGGCCCGTCACAAGGCAGCACATCATGAGAGAAGTGCGTGGTTGAGCATAGTTGCTCACTTGAGGGCAGCAGGTAAGGGACCAGAGTCAAGAGTACACCCTCAATGATTCACTTCCTTCCCCTGGTTTTCTTCCTCCTAAAGGTTCTGCCCCTCTCAATGACATTGTGCTACAGACCTCGCCTTCAACACACAGGAGTCTGGGAACAATTCAGACTCAAACTCTGGCATCTCTCCCACTGCAAACCACAGCTCAAGGCATAGTTCAGATGTTGCCCTGGTTCTTCCTGTCCTGTGGGGAGAACTAGTTGCTTCTTTCTTGGAGTACCATCTTACCCCAGGTAGTTATCAGCTCTACTGAAGTAGAGATGATAAGGTGTATCTCTCACTGGGATTTGCAGTTTGTTTCTCTCTGTCTGCTTGGGACCTCCTATGACAGCTGGTGTGCAGTAGGTGCCCAGGAAGATGTTGTCAGGAGAGCTGGTGTCCCCGGCAGTGCCCAGCCTAGAAGAGAACAGGGGATTTTACACATAGGAGAAAAATTTTCATAGAAGATGTCTCGTCTTTCTGTTCCTTCTTCTACATCTCGTTATCTTCTGGCTTCAAGTAGCTGTTAGTGGGAGATAGAGTACCATGCTAATCTAGGTGTGTGCACATGTTCTGTGAAGAGACACAATAAGCAAGATCCTCCAAGCTTTCTGTCCACACTGCCTCCTGGTAGTGTGAGATGAAACTTCAATTACAAAGCAAAGCAGCAGGCTAGACTTGGCACACAGGGACGCCCTCATGTTAGAGTAGTCCTGTCGTGACACGCTCTGGAAGACAGTGTTTGGGCTTCTCTTTCCACAAAGTTAGCTTGGTCATCTACATCTTTATCTGAAACTGAGCACTATCTGTTTGATGTCATGCGTAACATCACCCTGCGATCACTGCTAGCCTGTTAGGTGTCATCTGAACAGAAGGTGGTAGTGGAAAGGACTTATGTTTTGGAGTAACTGTATTCAGTTAGAATAAAGCCTTGAGCTCTGTAATCTTCTATGTGTTTCGGAGCCTCACTGGTCCTGGGTTTTGGTCTTCTATGATACGAAGCCATCATACTTTCTTGGGAGAACTGCAATGGGCAGATCATATGAAAACTCTCAGTGTCTCAGGCACATGATAGGGATTGAACAAATACTGGTTACTTTGTCTTCTTGAGGCTTTTCTTCAGAATCTCAGCATTTTAGCTGAAACACAGAAATAATAAACTGTAAAAGTCAGTGGAGCCCAGGAAGGCTCTGTGACTTCAGAATTCTAGAGAGTCTTTCAAAAAGTGAGAGACATTTCAAGTCTGTGGAATTCATCCTCTCTAACGGTCTCAGCATTCTTTTTAAGAGAGAGTGAGGAAAAGTTTGACATTTCATTTTCGCACCTGTAATGTTACAAGTCTAATGTGGGGGTGGGCCTGGAAGGCAGTGATGACGTCGGGGACAGAGGCCAGTGGTAGGGATGCCTTATACCACAGGTGGATTTGAAACTCCACGATAACAAAGGTGTCCTCAGGAGGACTCTGGGATCAGAAGAAGAAAAATACAGAGATTCTCTATTAGGAAAAAGAAGAAATTGGATCCAACTGCCAGCCACGTGTAGCTGCGCAACACCCGGTATCCTCAGTTTGTGTGTTCCACACCTACTTGGGTGTGCTGTAGGGCAACTAAATGTCACACCAAGCTACTGGTGTCTGCTTCCTCATCTGCCCACACTTCTCAGCCTTGTTCCCAGACAAGCTCTCTGTGCAGTGTTCCAGAATATCTCTGTTCCATCCAGGCTGACTGTTGTGCTCAGCTCCAAAATCACCACGTTGTTCATGACCCCTGAATTCCGGTGGCCGCTCACATCGAACCACCTGGGAGTGGAGTCTGCTGTGACTCAGCCCCTTCCAGGGCATTGGAAAGTCTCTTCCTGTCCTTCCCCAAGCCTTTGGTTCCTAACAACACTCGATGCTTAAAACACGGAATGCATCTTAATGGTGAGTGTGACTCCCCGGTAGATGAAGAGCTCTTTCAAGACTGGGGCCGTATTTTATGAATCCTTCTTAAGCCTGGTACCTAGTCTGCTGCCTGGCATTTAATAAAGGCTTGATAAGTGTTGCTGAGTTTGAACACTGGAAATTATTGTTGCGTTTTATGTCCCAAGTTGACAAACTGGAATTGGTTGAAATGCTGCTGGCTGTCTGGAAAAACATGTATGTGTCAGGTGGGCTTCAGGGTTCAGTAGTCCATCCTCCTAAAAATCACCCCCTAAACTCCCTTTATGAATCTCAGAGTATCTGGGTGACACAAGGCTTTGGCACTGTTGTTCCAAAGGCCTGCTTCAATCCTGATGTGCCCCGTTGCATTGGATTAGGAATCACCTAGCAGATTAGGACAGCAGGCTCCTGTGTGTATCTGGGTGGGTCACAGAAGAATGGCCCTGTGGTCTGTGTTGGGCCTTGGCCCCTTCCTCTGTAGTACTGTCCCTTGCTTTCTTCCTGGCTGCCATGAACTGAGCAGTTTTGCCTGCCACACCCTTCCACTGTGATGTCTCTGCCTTAGAGCCAGCTGATCTTGGACCTAAACTGCAAACACATGAAATCTCTCCTCCTTTTGCTGGGTATTGTGTCCCAGAGATGAGAAAGCTTACTACTGATAGAACTTTTGTGGGTTTTCTTGTGGTTCCTTCTGGGAAGAGAGCAGCCAATTACAGCATGCAGAGAAGTGTTTAAGAAGTCTGATTCCTGTGTGGAGTGAGTGAGGAGGGCCGGGGAAATGAGGGCTCTGTGCAGAGCGGTCCCTGGTCGGCACATGGGAGCTCTTGGGAAAGATTAAATGGACAGGGAGAATGCTTGGAGGGCCCCTGCCCTTGTGACTTCGCAGGCAATGGCTGGCTTCTTATTACGTCCTGGGCACTCGCTTAGTAGATGCTGAACCTTCCTAGTGAAGTGTCACCCTTCTTTGCATTGTATGAAGAGTGGAGAAAACCGAGAGATAAAGCCATTGTCTTCAAGACTTGGAGCTTGAGGGTGGGAGCAGCTATGATCAAACTCAGGCCTTCTGTGCTCAAAAGTCTTTTCCCCTATGATGCCAATGATGGGATAAACCAGGGGCATCCAGCCAGGCAGCCTGGACTTCAGTTCTGACTGTGCTGGGATGAACTCTGTGGTCTTGGAGAAAGTATTTAATCTCTCTGTACCCCAGTTTCTGCATCTGTAAATGAAGGAGAATCACAGTGTCAGCCCCCTTAAATACATTTTTAAATTTACAATCAAATGATATAAGATGCACAGAGCGGCAAGAACAGCGCCTGCCAGACAGCAAGCAGTGCACACATGTTCGTTACTATATTATTACTCTTGCTGTTGATGCTATTTATTTTTGCACTGCTAGGGAATGAACCCAGGGCCTCCCTGCTAAACTACATCTACAACCCCTTTCTTGAGACAGGATCTGACTAAGTTACCCAGGCTGGGCTTGAATAGTGCTGGAATTACAGGTGCACACCACTGTGCCCTGCCACCATTGTGTCCTTATTGCGTGGCAATAGCTACTTCTTGCACACACCCAGCATCCCCTGGTGTTGGTGACTTGGTGCTCATCTTCTTGGGTAAACCAGTTGGCCAACAGCAAGTGTGTTAGTGTCTTGCGATGTCCTCTTCTGTCCTTTCTCAGAAGGCCCTGGATTTCCAGGGACACAGGGACCTTCACTGCACAATGCCCCAGTTCATAACTTGATATCTAGCAGGTTTGCTATTTTTCTCCTGCATCTTGGGGATTTCTCTTTTAACAGTGACTAAAGAATGTTATTTATTCAGGGGCCTTGCTGACTGAGTGGCTGTTGCACCTGCCGCATGTTTGTGTCATGTGTGAACAGGCAGATTGATCCATCCAGACTCCCAGGGCAGGAGTGCACTTCATTCTGTTATTCTAGGGAGACCTCAGCCAAAGTGCTGTCTGTTTGATGGGCGGGGTACTTTGTGGGCATCGATACTGGGGATTCTAGAGAATGGATCTAGACTGGCAGTGCTCTTGGCCGGCACCTGCAAGAGGAGTGGCTGTGGCCTGGCTTTTACCCTTCCATCAGAAAGCAGCACACCACCACTGGGTGTGCTTTGGCTCAGGGGCACTGATTCTGTCACGATAAAAGCGCCAGGCTTGTTGTGTAGTCTGGTAGAAAGCTCCCTTCTTCCACCATCTCGCTTGCCTGCTTGCAGGTCTCCCTTGGCTGCCAGTCAGTAAGACTCAACTCCATCCTTTAGTAGGACACAGCTTCAGGGACCCCACGTCTCTGTGTCTGAAGAGCCTCTCACATGTTCTTTTCTAGTGCTTTTTCTCCATTGATCTCCAGAAAATTTGCTGATGCTCACAGCTGTTGCTTTGCATGTGACCTTTCTTTTGTCTGGGATGTTCTTGCTTATCTTTTCTGATGTGAAGCTCCTACTGATCCTTGAAAACCCAGTTCTGATACCACCTTCTTTTGAGAGGCTTTCTGCAAAGCCTATAAACAATATTTTTGCCCTCTCTCCTCCTGTCTTCTACCATAATTTTCTGTGCTAGGACAGTGAACCCACTTAGTTTTTGCTGTCTCTCCACTTCTGTGTGGGCCCCTGCCCTGGCATAGTCCTAGCTCCCTATGTTTATTACAGGGGTGAAAGAAGGGAAGAGTTTATGTGCTTCTCTGAAGTCTGGTTTCCTCAGCACCATGCCTCTGTGGTGAGTCTGAGTCCTGGGTCTAGTGGTGATATCTTTTCAAGGCAGTTAGCCCCCTCCTCTCTCTCCTACCCTTTCCAGAGGTATGAATTTCAGGCTTCACACTGAGGACTGCTCCTCTTCTGGACTTCTGCTATGATTTTGTCTGGAGTTTCTCCACACAGTTTTGGAAGGAGATCCAGCTGGAGATCCAACCTCAGTCCTCACGCATTTTTTGCTCAAAATGGTTGTGGTTGTACCCGAAGGAGAAGAAGTGGTGAGCAGCAGTGTTCTGTGTTCTCAGATACACACATGGAGCATGGTCCCTGGTACCAAAGCTCAGACCCTTGCCCTGATGTTCCTCCACTCTGTCTTTGCCCCTCCTTTCCCTGTGGTTACAAGAATATCCCACTGGATTCAGTATTCTCTGTTTTACCAGTGAGAAGTAGCTCCCCACCAAGTCCCAAATATGTGTGGCAGGTGCATTTTCCTTTGAGCATCGCTCTCCTGTGCCTCCTTCTCAATTTAACTAGCCTCCCTCCCATTGGTTGGTGGGAATGTAAATTGGTACAATCTCTTTGGTGGGCATTTTGGGTTCAACTTCAAACTCACACATTTATTTTTTAGTCTAAAAAGTAACTTCACATGCATGCAAAGGCAAATGTGTGAGATGTTTACTGAAGCCCTGCTGGAAACAGCATAGAACTAGGTCCAAGTCTACATGTCCAGGGATGGGGGATTTAAGAATTGTGCAGCTTGTAAGAGGAACTGCGAAGACCTTCAGTATGCCAGTGTGAACGATGTCCTCAGTATGTTTTAAGGGGGAAAAAATAAAACAGAGCATATAGTGTGTAGTTTTCTTTCATGGAAAGCATATCTACTTCTAAAGAAATAGATAGGGATGTGTTGTACATATTTAAAAGTGTTATGGAGGATAGGTAAGGAATTGGGAATCTTATTCCTAGGTGATGTCAGGCACGTTAGAAGTCAAGGGGGAGAGGGAGACATTTTTCAGTATCTCTTTCTTGTTGCTGTTTGATGTTTTTAAACAGAGTGACTCACAGGCACAAATCCATGTAAACATCTGTCTGTCTGTCTTTCACAAGACCTAGAGGAGACATATCGAGTACCCTTTTTCTGAAATGCTTGAGACTGGAGGTGTTTGGGTTCTGAAGCATTTGCCTGTGCTCCATAAGAGACCTCAGGGATGGACCCTACTTTCAATTTCGTGTTCGCTTGTGTTTCATCTTCACCTCACACACACAGCCTGAAGGCACCTTTCTGCAGTCCCCTTGGCACACCTGTGTGTGTCTGTGACTTGTCCTGTCAGGAGTTCTCTACCTGTGGTGCTGTCAGCTCACAGAGTTTTTGATTTGGGGACAATGTTGATTTCAGATCAAGGAGGTGAACCTGTTAGGAAAAAGCCTCCGTATATCTGACATCTCTCAGACACTATTTTGACCTTTTTATTCCCACTTGTGTCACAATGCTGGCCCCCAGGACTGGGACAGCCTCTTTGGAGGCTCTGGCCCATGACAGCCTGGCTCCTGAGGTGGCCTCATGTCCTGTCGTCCAGCCAGTCACCTTCAGCCGGGTTCTGTGCCCTCACATCCTTTCTGACTCAGATACAGCAGGAGCGAGAGTTTCCTCCTGCAGCTTGAACAAGTGCTGGGATTTCTCTATTGGCTGTTGTCGTTGTGCAAACCTGGCAAGACCGTGGTGCCCATTTGTTTGGTCAGATACCACTCTGGATGTTGCTATGAAGACATTGCAAAATATGTGGTTAATTTTTAAACTGGTAGAGTTTCAGTAAAGCAGATACCTTTCTAATAAGGATGGGCTTATTAGCCAATCATTTAAAGGTTTTAAGTGCAAAGACAGGTTTTCTGAGAAAGCAGGATGGATTCTTCCTTAAGACTGGAATGTAGAGTTCCCCTGCAGACTTCTGGCCCAAGACTGTGGCATCGAACCTTCCCTGGCTCTTTAGCCCGCCAGTCTGTCCCATGGGTTCGGGACTTACTGAACCCCACAGTTTGCGAGCCAAAGTGTCGAGTAAACCTCTCAGTCCTTTCTTGCAGTTTCTCTGGAGAATCTGACTGACACTGCTGTGACCAGCCTGATTCTGAGGCATCCACTTCTCTAGCTGACTTCTGGAGGAGGGCAGCAGGCCCGCCGGCCAGGGATAAAGTCAGAGGTTTACTCCGGCCCAGGATGGCGTTGGAGCCACTCAGATGATGGTGAGACTGAGGTTGGGAGAGATCCTCATACCCAAGTCAGGGTATTACAGCGAATAAAACCAGTGGAGGCCGGAGGAAACAAAACAAAGCAGCGCACAGAGGTCCATCACCAGCGCCGTTATCTTCCTCTTTTACAGAGGAGTTACCGGGCTCAGAGATGTGAAGTGGCTTGGCCAGTCACACAGGAAGACGGTGATGGAGTAGGATCCCAGCCTGAGTGAATCTGATCTCAGAGCCCACCCATCCTCTCCTTCATTGTTCATTTGTTCATTTCATCAGCCAATCAGCCTTCGGTGCCTGCCCATCCCTGACAGGCATAAATTGAGTCCAAGCTACCTAACCTGGTAAGTGTCCCTTGAAAGAGAGAAAAATTTCCTTGTGCTACAGAGCACTTTTTAGCTCTTCTGAACCAAATCCACATTCCCTGAGCTTCTCAGAACAGGCACATTCCAATCCTGATGCGTCTTCTGAGATGAATACACATGCTCTTTCTGCCAACCTAACATTTTCAATTCACTCCATGAAGTCGGGCAGAGAAGCGGGAGGATGAAAGCAATCATTACAGCAAGTCCCCCCTGTTGTTTACGAGAGGGAGCCCTGCTGACGGCCGGTAGAAGACGGACGGCGCCGCGTGCCTGGCTGGCTGGCACCACTGCGAGCTGCGGATTTACGGCCCAGCGTCACCGGAGGAGGAGCCCGTTTGGGCTGATTTCATTCCGAGGGCCCTGGGCTGGTTATTGCTCCGCTGCCTCTTAACGTGAGTGATGAGCAAGTTCTAGGAGGCGAGAGGGCGCACTAGCGGAAACAGTTGTTTGTGCCTCTATTGTTTATTCTCCGCTTGGTCCCCACCCCGACTCCGTGACAGCCAGGCCCGGGCGAGCAGCTTGCTAGCGGGTGTCATCGCGGCCCTGCTCTCGCCTTTGTGAGCCAGGCCCTCTGTTGGCATAGCTCAGCCTGAGGCCCGTCCGCCCCTCATGGCCACGCTGTAACCTCCGCCAGGGACACCTCAGCTGACCCTCACGGTGGACCCCACTGCTCAGAGCGCCGCCTGTTGGAGCCAGGCTGTCCGCCCCAAATCCTCCTGTATCTTCACAGGCCTTGCGCGCTCTTGGCCGGGGCTCCCTTTACCAAGATTTCTGCATCGGTAGCGTTATTCAAGGGTAATCTGAACTCAGTGTAAATCACAGGGCAAGCGCCCACGAAATGATGGCTGTTATTTAAGCCATGCCCACAGCGGAGGAGAGCAGAGAATTGGCGCAGGGGCTTAGAATCCCACCTCTGTGGCGTGACCTCAGTCGGTTGTCGGTTTCTCCTATCTGTAAAGCGGGGGGAAATCACAATTTCCAGCCGCGTGGCTGATGTGAGGGTTACATGAGCTGCTGCCCTGAAATGTTCAGCTCAGACCCGGCACTCAGTAAACTTCTGCCGATGTGATTGCTTTTATCTACTGCTCTGAACTGTCCGATGAGCAGGGTTTGTTTGTATGACTTGGTCCCAAAGTAATGCCGTGTTTCACTTCTCCTGTCTCTTTGTATTTGCTCAGGGGGACTGGCCCTGTTGTTATGTCAGACTTTCCTGGAAGGCTGCACTGACTTTCTGTTAGCTGTTTGGTAATAGTAGACCCTAAAGCCTCCATACATTACTGTATTCAATTACACGTTCATGATTAAAAGATGCAGGCTTGTGAAACTGCCAGAACTCCAGACTTGATCTGTGGGGCTGGCTACATACAGAGGCAGGCTTTTTAGTTCGTGGTTGCTTTGGGGGGTTCCTCTGGAGAGTCTCATACTCACCAACACTCTTAATAGCTGAAATCTGTCAAAAGCAGTCTGCTGATGACGCTGATTGCATCTCTGTTTAGCATTGTCACTTACGGCTCTTCCGCAGCCCTTAAGAAAAGTAGAATATGAAGTTTGTTTTTCTGCTTAGGTTCCATTCTTGTTCCACAATGCTCTCTTGGGCAGAAATTTCCCTCACTACACACGGCTCACTTCTGGTCCAAGGGCAATAGCAACTTTACCACGTACTCTTCCCCTGCCCCGCCTGTTGCTGGTGGGAGCTGCCTTCTCTGCCTGACCGGGCACACTCTGAAGGAATGAGCATCGGGGGGTTACCCAGCAGCAGGTATCCCATAATGACCTGGGGATCTTAGCCCAGTCGCCACCCATACTCAGTGGGTCAACAGAATGTTGAGCATTACTGTTTTCCTTTATGGTCTGGGGAAAGAGTTTAAGGGTTATAGACAGTTATCTTTCTTCTCTTTTGGGTGGTTGTTTAGGGCTAATAAGTTTCTTCTCTCTGTGAGTCTGTGTCTTTGTTTGCCTCTGTCTCTGTTTCTCTGCACTGGAGATTGAACCCAGAGTCTTTGTCTTGAGCTATACCTCCAGCCATTTTATTTTTGAGGCAGAGTCTCACTAAGTCACTAAGTCACTCAGATGTGATCTTCCTGCCTCAGCCTTCCAGAGTGCTAAGATTGCAAGCATGTTCCTCTGTACTCAGCTTCTATTCATTTTTATATAGCATTTCCTCCCCTTTTGCATCTCTATTCTGAAAGACTTGTAACCATGCAGAAAAACAAAAGCTAATTCAGTCACTGAACATAAACTCCCCATGCTATTGCTAGTGTCCCTTCTTTTGACTTCGTGGAATTCAGCCCACGGTCTCAGTGGCACAGTCTCCTAAAGTTGTCTCCGCCTCTGTGTGTGTAACACATCAATTCTCTCTAGCTCATGCTTAGATTTTCTTCACTGTCAGATTTTAACTATGTAGTTTAGAATTCAATTTATAGGAAAAATATATTATACTTGATCAGGTTACACTGTTCACTCTCTCTGTCTATTCCCTGGTGTCCCTGGTGTTTTGGGTTATTTTAGAGAAAACCTGACGAAGGCAGTGCAGGACTAGGTAAGGTCAGGTGTACTTTGCAGCTGCTTGGACAGCCCGTTGTTTGTTAGTGCAAATACTGGATAGTCCCAAGCAAGCAGCTCAAATTGCCAGGTTGTTTTTGTTAATTTTCTGACCTCATTTAAAATTAATGAGATTTTATTAAATTCAAAGATCTAAATAGATTAAAATAAAATTGATTCATCTATTTTTGCAAACATGGGCATATGAAATCAAACTACCAGTCTTATTGGCCTAATAGTTTAGAAATACATTTCATAGATTTTGTTCTCTTGGTAATAGCTTGTCTGCTTCAGTGGTATTGGGTCTCTTGTCAAATGCTTTCATTGCAATCAGCATTTTCTTTCCCCACTTAGAAAGAAAACCTAATCCACCCCTCATTTTGTTGCTTTCTTTGAAAAAAAAAAGATTGGGAGCTATTTAGCCAATCTGTTTTTCTCCAGTGTCTCATATCACAAGAATCCTGGGCTTTTTTCCTTATATTTTGTGGGTTGCAAATATGACTGGAAATGTCACTTTCTGTGAAAGGGTTCTTTCCAATTTTTCACTATGATTCTTTGTACTGATCTAATTGCCACCTTAACTCACTACTGCTTTTACTTATAGATTGTGATTGCTCCTCCAAACCTTCTGATATGCTTCAGAATGGTGCAGATTTTAAACCCATTCCTGATTGCACATATTTCTCATTTTTACAATTAGAACCACAGAGGGCTGGCTTCTCTGCCTTCTGTTTTAACGTCAGCTGTGTCACTTGTCACTGAAAATCACTTTTCTGCTTTCTACCAGAGCTTTGATAATCAAGACAGTTCCAGAAATTTTTTCCGCTTGTGGCATTATGACAGACTCTTGCTTTCTCACCACTCGAGCCATTGTAAAGCTCTGGCTACTCCTGCACGGTCACCCTTTATGTGAAAGGAAAGGTCAAGGTGACACTAACAGTATGATTCGTATAGAATCTGTGCTAATTCAGACACTGGTGTTAAGTTTTCTATGCCTGGAAAAAGATATTTGATGAATATTTCTTCTTAGGATGAAGCATGCACGAGATCTGCAACGTTAGTTGTGGTGCACATTGCGAAGGGATGCTAAGTGCTTCCATGGCAGGAGCTTTCCCGCCCTGAGTTTCTCTGAGGGAGTGGTGACAGTGGTACCGGAAGGGTGTACAGAAATTCTGCAGGAGGAAAGGAAGGGAAGGGCATTTTGAGCAGAGGGAACAGCATGAGGGAGAGCTCTGCTCCAGGGAGCCTGGAATTTCAGCTTTCTGGTTCTGAACCATTTAGACAAACGCCTCGAGCACAGGGAGACACAGGGAAGGAGTGAGCAAGACGTGTGTGTGTGTGTGTGTGGCAGGCCAGGACGACACAGACACATTCACTGTGAACAAAATAGATGGGGACCGGACTGGACGCAAAGGCTGTTGCAGACTTTGAAGAAATGATGGTGACGGGGCCAAGGGAGGCAGTTGAGGAAGAAGCAAGGACGGGCATTGAGCCAACAGGTATGCAGGTGGCTTGTGTTGGGGCGGGCAGGGGGAAGAGAGTAAGAATCGCAAAGAATGTTTCTGTCTGGATTTCTGGCTTGAGAAGCTAAATGGAAGGTGCTGGGGAAGACAGCAAAATGCCTGGATTTGCGGAAAAGATCAGAAAATGGGTATTTATTGCCCTGTAGATAGTTGGGTGGTTGATTTTCAAAGGACCCACCAACTTTGTAGGCAGTGATTAGCTGAGTGGTTGGAACACAGTCCCTGGCATCAGGCTCTGGCTAGAGCATGTACTCTGAAACTCGTGACAGTTGGCCATCACCTCCCCAGGCCTCATTCCCTCCTGAAGGGAATACCATTGGTACCGGCCTTAAAGACTTGTTAGTTGCAAATCAGAATGTGCTTGCCGGTGCTATGCAGAGAGAGTAGATAGTCACGTTACCTGGAGCATTATCATATGTATCACCATGCTTATGAGACTAAAATTATTTGTAACGCCAAATTCTGAAGTCTTCTGTACAACAGAAAAGCTAACTCTTCCCTTTTTAACTGTGTACTAATTAAACCTTCTTCTTGACTTCACAGTGAGCCCCTCTGAACAATGAGATCTTACTCTCCACGAAGAACGCTTTATTACCAGTAAATCAGACAAACAGCAACCTCTGAGTGCATGTTGTACAAGAGCCACAACATGTAATTGTAAAGGTCACTGGTGTCAGTTTTTAAATTAATTTTCCCCTTTCTTTAATAGTTCAGATTGAAATCTTGATTATATTAAGTTATTTAAAAAGTACTCCATACACCTGTTATTTCGGAGTAGGCTGCCAGTCTGGAGAGTGGCGGTCCCCTCTGTGTCTGTGTGAATGGGAGAGAATGACTGATGTGAACACCAGATTCTCGTGGGGAGGCCCTAGCTTCTGACAGGCATCAGAAAGAAGTGCCACATTATTCTCTTCTCTATACCTGCTAAATTAAAAGCAATTCAAATATTGCTGGTTAAGGTTGAAACTTGGAGGCTGTTTAAAATGTCACGTAAAACGTGAGTGTATCTGTTGGAAAAACGGTAATTTTCCTTCCAGAGATTGCATGGGAAAGTCATTGATTTTCACAAAGTATAATATAGTCTCCCTAAATAAATATATGCTGAAGCTTCTGTGCCTTATCTCTCTATTTGAAGGAAATATCTTTCCTAAGAAGAAAAATACTGGCGTTTGGAGAATGGATGTTAGCAACAGAATAAGCATTGCCTGAATGTTAGCTGGAAAATAGAAGAATGTACATTCGAAATCAGAGATGGGAAGGGTTGTGGCCTGATTTCATCCATCTTGCAAGTGTGCATGTCCCGCTTGGGGATTTTAAAAAAACGCAACACTGAGTGGTACTCATTGGCCGCTGCCACTCAAGACTGGTCCTCATTACTTTGTCTGCCTCTCAACAGTGTAGGAATCTGCACTTGCCTGGCTCTGTTCTTTTAAAACAGGGAGATGCTAATGCGTAGGAGTACATGGCCATAGGGAGTTGGCGCAAATTACTTCAGAATAGTAGGACTCATCTTGGAGTATCAGTTTTATGTGATGACTTAGAGGAAAGTTTTTTTTACATATTAAGACAAACTATTAATGGGCAGTGGATTGGAAAGTCCTTGATCTTCTATTTTTTAAACAAAATATGAAACTTCAAAGACCATCAGACTTCTTGGTGGAGGGGCTGGGCTCGAGCGTACTGTTCATTCCTCTGAGGCCAGAAAAGGATGCTTAGTTAGAAAAGTTTGGAATGCAGTGTCTAAGTCATTGCCTGCTAAAGCCAGAAGAGAGCTTGCCAGTTTTAAGCCAGAGCTCTCAGGTGAGAAGTGACGGAAAGCAAACTTCCGGTCTCCAGCAAGAGAGAGAATTCATTGGTTCACAGAATTGGAAAGTCACGGATTAGATGCAGTTATATTCAGATTTTCAAAACTGTCATTATAACTCTGTGACTATCTAAGAATAATCTTCCTCTCTCTATATATAGCTCATGTATATACGTATATACGTGTGTATCACCATGATCTTCCTCATCTCTCCTTCCCTCTCTTTTTGATTTATCCTCAGGGAGGACCGCTCAATTCGATAGGAAACCCTGCTGTGTAGTGGCCAGTTTGGCAGAATTTGCTTAAAGTTACATAGCATCCTAAACTCAGGTCTCATTGGCCCAGTTTGGGTTGCATGCTCATTTCTTAATTATCGGTGGGGTGGCCCAGCCTAGGTCTTGGAGGGTCAGGGTCCATTCTGATTGAACCTTGTGGTTTGAGAGTGAGTGGTAATTGTTTCCCACCTGGAGAAGATGAAATGATGGTTACAAAAGACCTGGCCTCATCTCAGTTTCTCATTTGACTGATAAAGGAACAAAAGAACCCAGGATCAGAGATTTTTATTGTCTTCTTTTCTCTCTTTTGTCTCACATGAAAAGGTCATAATGAACAAAATCTGAGTTTTTCTAAACTAATTTCAGTGGAAATGTGACATGTACAGGAATGTGCCTAAATCTTAAGTGTACCACATAATGATTTGGCACAAAATGATAGCCACCCACACAAGTACACAAATAACTGCTGCGTACACTGAGAAGTAGAGCCCTGCTCAGCTGGCCTCACAGTCACACCTCTCCAGTCCTTAGCACTATCCTGACTTCTGTTTCCAGGTTAATCTTGCCTATTTGAATTTACACACATGGAATCAGATTTGTTACATATACAGAACCACAAAGAATATTGTTTTTCTGTCTGGTTTTATCAGCCCCTTGGGTTTTGCGTGACCTATGCAGTTGTATTTTGTTCTTCATTATCACTGCGTAGTATTCTGCTGTATTAATATATTGAAAATAGATGTTTCCATTCCACTGGTTAATGTTCAGCACGATTCTGGGTTTCAGTTACAGTGGACCCTTGACTTATGAACTTGATCTGTTCCTGAGGGCTGGTAGTAACTCGAATTGGTTGAAGTACAGCTGAGATCTGGATGTTCACCCAGGTGCACACTATAGACAACAAGAGGCAGATGAATCTTCCATTACCCTAATTAATTAACCTAAGTCATTCATATGTCAGGCCAGCTGTAACTTGAGGGTCCACTGTATTACAAACTGCACCACCGTGAACATTCTTGTACAGTCCTCTGGGCTATGAGTACACCCCTGAGTTGACAAGAATAGTGGAATTCTCTGATCCTATGGCTTACCTACTTGTAAATTTAGTTGGTGTTATAAACAGTTATCTAAAATTTATTGCTAACAGTTTAAATTCCTACCGTGCATGTTTGTGAATTCAAAATGTATCATAGCTTCAGCAGTACTTGGTATTGTCAACTGACTTGATTTCTAGCTGTTTTTACTTTCATTTATTTATTTATTCACTCAGTGGAGCTGGGGATTGAGCTTAGAGCCTCATGCATGCCACACATGTGCTCTGCTGCTGAGCTCCATCTCCAGCCGCTTGATCATGCTTTTAATTTGCATTTCTCTGATGACTAATGAGATTTAAGACTTCTTTCGTATGTTTACTGGATGCTTGACTGCATTCTTTTATAAAGTACATCTTAACATACTTTGCTCATTTTTAAATTGCTTTGGTTTTCCCGTCACTAATTTGTAGGTATTCTTGGTGTGTCTTAGGAAAAGCCTTTGTTGGGTGTGTTTGTTGAATGCATCAGCAGCCTGTCTGTCCTGTGCTCTTTTGGTCTCTCTCCATCTTTACTGTGAGCAGTAAAGTAAGAGATAGTCTAGTTCTTTAGTATTTTTCTTTATAAATATTTTCTCTATCCTGTTTAAAATCCAAGGATTTCAATGTGAAATAGGAAGCAAAGGGCTAAAGGTGTAGGGAAAGTGGGAAGGGTAGGGGAAAGGTAATAAGGAGAAAAAGTATATATGAGAACTTGAAAAAATGGAAATAAAGTGTTTGTAAATAGGGAAGGGAGGAGGGGGTGAAGGGAGGGCAGGGACAATGGGAAAAAATGAGAACTGAGACCTGTCATATAAATGTACAAGATCCCAATGATGAATGTAACTGTACTGTATACCTAAAATGTACCAATAATCTCAATGAGGAAAACAACAACAACAACAACAACAGCAACAAAACCCAAGGATTTTTCTTAAAAATGTCTTCTTGCATTTTTCATTCTTAAACCTCTAAACTATGATTGATTTTTGAGGGAGGTGTGAAGTGGAGCTGAAGATCCTCTCCTCCTCCTCCTCCTTGCCTGCCTCCTTTTTTCTTTCTAATAGGAGCATCCAAGCAATGCAGACTGTTAATTAAAACTTCCACTCCCCCCTACTGCAGTGTAGTGTCATTTTTATCAGAAATCAGGTTCTTGTGTATTTGTGGGTCTCTCTTTCTACTCCCTGCTGCTTTCCACTGGACTGGCTATCTGTTGTGCCAGTTTTGCACCATTTTAGTTCCTGTAGCTTTACACTAGCTCCTGACATGGGCAAGCTTGGCTCTTCTACGCCTGTTTTTCCCCTGTGTGATTGTCTAGTCTATTCTTAGTCCTTCACGTTTCCATAGATATTTTAGACTCATCTTGTTAATTTCCTCCAAAATAAATTATTGGATTTAGAGTGAATTACATTGAATCTGTAGCCCAGTTTGGGGAATAATTGGCATATTCAACTTCCTTGACCTTTTAACTTATAAATATGGTATAGCCTTCCATTTATTAAGGTGTCTTTTGATTTTTCTCATTAGTGTTCTGTAGAGAGGTTTTACACATTTTTGTTAAATTTAGTTCTAAGTGTTTCATGTATTGCAAATAGTATATTTTAAATTCTTTTATTTTCTAATTTTTTATTATAATTAATTAGAAGTACAATTGTTTTGTTTCCAGTATTGAAACCAGGGCCCAAGCCCTGAGATGCATTCCCCATACTTTTAAAATTTAAAAAAAAATTTTTATTGGTACATTTAAAGTATACAATCTAATGACATTCATCATTGGAAATTTGCACCTTTACATAATCCATCTTGGTTCTTAGTTTCTCCCCATTCCCCTGCCTTCCTTTCAACCTCTCCACCCTCTCTATCTACAAAGACTTTGTTTTCATTTTCTCATATTTATTTATTTCATTCCATTTCCTTTCCCCTATGCCTCCCACTTACCCTTCCCCTTTGCACCTTTTCTTCCTATTTCAAAGTATCTATTATACCTTTAAAAATTTTGTCACAGGATTTCTCTGAGTCTCTGGTCTGGTCTTGAACTTACAATCCTCCTACCCCAGTCTCCCAGAGCCCTGTGATTACAAGCTAATGCTACCATGCCTGGCAGATGTAAAATCAAGTTTGGGGATAGTGTACAAATTTACTTATTGAAACTAGTAGTTTCACTGTATGTTCTTTTGGATTTTCTATTTATGTAAGTTCATCAGGTTTGAATAATGACAGTTTTACTTCTGTATTAATCTTCTTCTTCTTTTTTTTTTTTTTTTTTTTTTTTTTTTTTTTTTTTTTTTTTTTTTGGCCTTGTGACTCTATATCCCGATGCATTGCTGGTAGGAGTGGAGATAGTAAGCAATATGGTCTTATTCTTTATTTCAGAAGGGAAATTTGCAATACTTCAAACTTAATTATGTTAGTTACTGTAAGATTTTTAGGTTATGTTTTATCTGATTAAAATCATTGCATTTTATCAATCATTTGCTTAAAACGATCATGTATGAGTATGGTACATTTTCCAGTTATTTTTATGCATTTTATTGGTATGATTTTTCTTGTTTTTTTCTGTTAATCTTGTGAGTTACTTGGTTTTACTTGAATTATTGAGATGTATTATCATATTGAGCTAGTAGGTACATTTTAAATTTTTATTAAACATTTTATACTTGTGTTTATTAGAGGTATTTGTAATTTTTTTTTCCTGTGCCATTTAAGTTGTGGTTGGCCTCAAAGTCATGTTGGCCTTGCAAAACTGCAGGACAAATATTTGTGGTTTTCCTGTCCCTCAGGAAGGTTTTACTTAAAATCGGTTTAATTATAACTGAACTGTTTGAAAAAAGACACCGAGGAAGTTATTGGAGTCTGAAGGTTTCTCTATATGGGCATTTTTTTTTCATATTTAATTTCCTGCATTGATATAGGACTATTTTTGCCCATTTCTTTTGCTATCAGCTTTGCAAAATTGTGATTTTGGGGGGAATGTTTTCACTGATCTGAATTTTCAGACATGTTAGAGTAAAGTTGTTCTTCATATTTGTACTGTCTTTCACAGAACTGAGGGCTTTGCAGTGCTGCTGCTCTCTGTACCCTTGATATTGTGGTTTGTCCTATTTCCTTTCTTCTGTATTATCTTGCTGCTAATTAATCATGCCTGTCTTTTCAAAGATCCAACTATTACTAATTTGATTTTTTTCTGTTATCTTCTTTAAGTTGTTCTTATCTTTATTATTTCTTTTCATCTACTGTTTTAAGTTTATATGACTTTCTTAATTTTTTGAGCTAGAATAAAATTTTCGGCTTTTCTTCTTTTCTAAGAGGTGAATTAAGGCTATACATGTCTCTCTAATTATAACATTAGCTATAGTCTACTAATTTTATTTTTGTTAAATTTCAGAGAAAATATTTTCTAGTTTCTATGCTTATTTTTGCCTTCACCCATAGTTATTAATGGTTGTATAACTTGAACGCTAAACATATCATAGTTTTTCCTATTTTCTTCTGTTATTAATTTGTGGCTTGATTTTAATGTAATCAAACATATTTTTATGCATACTTTCTGCATATTTTTACTCACTGATGTTAGTTTAGATTTACTTTGAAATCTAAAGTATGTTAAGTTTTAGTAAATATTCAGATAAACTTGAAAAGTGTGTGTATTAAACCATTGTTAAGTGCACTATTCTGTGTATTTCATTAGGTAAATACTGTTAATGTTGAAATTCTTTCTGATTATTTGCTCTGCTCGTTTTACCATTTACTGGGATTAACTGGGACAACAGAGTCTCCTGTGATGTTCGTTTATTTCTTTATTTCTTCTTTTACTTATCTCATTTTTGGTTCATTTACTTTTTTTCCTTAAATTCTTTTATTGGTACACTGTAGGTATATAATGCATTTATATTTATCATTGGGGAACTTGTGCCTTTACATGATATCTTGGTTCTTATTTTTCCCCATACTCCTGCCTTTCCTGCACCCCCTCCTCATTTTTGGTTTATATTTTTGATGTAATTTTAGTTGTAGACAAATTCAGAATATTTATATATTTCAAGAAGTTTCCTCATTTTATCACTATGAAAATGCCATTCTTTATCTTTAATTATGTTTCTTGCCTTTAAGGCTACTTTGCTTGTATTTGTTTAGCTTTATCAATTTTCCTTTGTTTAATGTTTTTAAGGTCCTACATTTCCAAACTCTATCATATTTTATTTGTTTTTATATATAAGTTATATTTCTTTTAAGGTCAGCATAGAGAATTTAATTTTCATTCAGTTTGACACTTGAAATTAGTGCTTGTAGATTCGATATTTGGGGATTTTAAGTTATTTTAAGTAGCACAGTGGTTGTGCATGTTCAGGGATACATTGTGACTTTTCTGTACCTGTGCACAGTGGGTGGCAGTCAGACCCTGACTGGCAGAGCCATCACCATGAGCATTTATCATTTCTTTGTGTTGGGAATGGTTAGACCCTCTCTACCAGCTATTTTGAAATGTGTGATCATTGTAATTATTGTCAGATGTCATTCCCCACCTGTGAGCCTTAGATGTTCCTCCTCATGGTGTCCGCTCACCGCCAGCCCAGCCCCCTTTGGCCATTCGTCTGCCAGCCCTGCCTTTCCCAGGTGCTTGCCCGCCCTCTTCTTTCCTCTGCTTCATCGGATTGGCATTTCTAGCTTCCATATACAAATGTAAGCACGTGGCATTTGTCTTTTTGGAATTTTATGATCAAGCATTGTTTTATCTCACTTTTTTATTCCTCTCTCATCACTGTTTCTGCTTTCTTTTTGGTTAAACTTTTTCATATTCTATTGTTTCTTATGTAAGTTTGTAGATTCTTTCAGGATTCTCTTAGGGGTTAACACATTAATCTTGCATTTTTTACAGCCTAATATTAACCAACTCACAAATAATTCTGGGAATGTAGAACATTTTAACTTCTATCCCTTCTAGACTTCTGTGTCATGCATTTTAATTTCACATATATTTTATACCCTCCAAAGCATTATACTTTTTTGTAGTCAGTATATCATATTTATTCTCGGTTTTAATGTTTGTTCATTTTTTCTGCATTGTATATTTCTGTCTGGTGTAATTTTCTTCCTGCCTGAAGAATTCCCTGTACTATTTCCTCAACACAGATTAATTTTTATACCTTTGAAGAGTTATCTTTTCCCCAACCCCTGAATACACTGAAAATACTCTCTTTGCTTTCCATTGGTTCATCTTAGGTTTGCTTTGTATCTTTCTTGAGAGTGGCATACTTCTTGAATCCATATGTATCATATTTGGTTTTTGTGCTTTTGTTTTACTTTTTGTGCTTTAGTCTGGGTATTTCTATCCACATGTCTTCCATTTTTCTTCACTACTGTCCAGTGTACTGTTTAATCTCTCTACTCAGATTGTAATTTCAATTATTACAGTTTTCAGTTATAGATTTTCTACTTTATTCTTTATTTCAGTTACTTGGTCAAATTATCCAGTTTCTCATCTGTTTCTCTGAACATCTTAGCCAGAGTTCAACATGGGGCTGTGAGCTGCAGTAGAGGAATCACTTGCAGGTGTCTTTTTATTTTGTGCTCTATTTTGCACTGATACTACTTCTAGGCATGCCTGGTGTGCAGCGTGGATTCGCCCTTCTCTGTGGTAGGCAGCAGTCACAGCCCATTTCCTGCCATTGTGAGCAGAGCTGACTTGAGGGTGGACTGCATTCCTCCTTCTGTTAAACTCCAGTCCCACATATCCCCCCGTAGATGTCACAACTTGATCTTGTGACATTTCTAGACCTCCTCTCCTTGGCAGTCTTCAGATACATAGTTTGACTCATCTGCACCATGAGACTGTAAGGCCCTTTGTCCCGTTCATCTCTCTTCATTTGTCTTCTTCGCCTTCTGCCTGTATCACTTCATAGGCAGACGCCTAAAGACGCTTGGTCTCACTCTCTGTTCTGTCCTTTTATCTCTTACTGTTTACTTCTCAATTCTTCCTAATTTGGAAGCCATGGACCTCAGTCAGTTTTAACCCAGCTCTGTGAACTTGGCCATGTCTGTGCTGGCTTCTGTCTCTTGCAGCAGTTGCCCCTTCCTGTCCTCTCAGCCTCTTGCCTGAGCTGGTTATTGCCAGGCAGAATATCGACATGTACAAAATCAGTGTCACCTCCATGAGCTTGCTGTTTTTGTGGGGTCTGGTTTTAAATCCACACTGCCATGTGAAAAGCTGTCTGCTGTTGGTTGATGCATACTATTGGCTATTGCCATTGCTTTTGGTGGCAGTGTCTGTTCTCTGCAAGCTTCTCTGTTTCAGAATAGAACCCATGCTCTGACATGGTATTATACTTCAGGTTTTTGTCTTCAGGCTTAACAGTATCATATTGTTGCCACTGAGCAGCCAATTATGACATTGCAAAAATACATTGTCACTTTTCTTTAACATTTCGGAGTTTCAGGTGTTCCCATGGGCTACTACTTTCCGTCCTCACTGAAACCCTGTAAAACCAGTCATCTTCTTCACTCTCTAAAGGAGGGAACAGACCCTTCAGGAATGGGTGAGTGTGTTGTACAACACTAGTAGTCAAAAAGGGCTTATCTGGACTCCCAGAGAAGCCATTATACAAGAAATTTTCAACTTCATCTTTGTTACTCTCATTGAAGGGAGATTGTAAATATGGAACAGTTCCTGAGTATATTTTGTGTCTGTGTCTTCAATCTCATGCAGCATAATACAGTCATAAGGTGTTTGCCCTCTGATGTTAAAAGACTTGAATTCAAATTCAGAATATTCCATTGAATTAGGATATTGTCCTTTGCAAATTGTCTTTTTGATCTTGGAGGTTTTCACCTTTAAGATATTAAGAATAAAATGTACTTTTTTTTCTCAGGTTAGTTAGGACTGGCCAAAGAATGAACACCTGTGAGGGTTGCCACGTGCCATCTACAAGGGCTTGTGTCAGCTGTTCCCTGTAACAATGATGATATTTTTGTAGTTATTGTTACTGATGCTTCTTGGCCATTCTTAGTATTCTTTGTAGCTTTTTAAAGAATTTTCTGTAACAGTCAAATCATAGTTTTGTAGAGTTCTAAAAGTAGTGCCCTTAAACTATTTAGAAAGCAGATACTTGCATCTTATCGCCAGTGACAACTCTGCCTCATTGTAAGTGGCTAGAACTATGAATCACAGTTGTAATCCTGGGTTCATCAGAAACAGTGTTATTTATTTGCACTGTAAGTTTCTTTATGCAAGGCCTAGGAAGTCAGGAGCCTCAGGATATTGACTGAAACAAGAAGCTTTCCCTTGTGTCATCTTTGGGCAGCTGTCTGAAGGCCCCCTTTATTTCCTGCTGCTGACGCTTTGGTCCTTGTACCCTCTTATTACAGTAGATGCTGAGGCTATATGTTATGCTGAAATAAAGGAGGCTGTTTTTTATCTAAGTGTATTATGAGCTTGGGGAGAGGGAAGAGCTGAGAAAATTGTATCTACAACTCCACTCCAGAGACCAGTGATTAAAATAATAAAAAAGGAGTAAGAAACGACCTCAGTTCCAAGGAGGAAGATCCACTGAGCCAAGTTTTGTTTCATCTGAGATGCAGAGCCGTCACAGAACTTATGGGCGGAAGTGGTTCTTGTTTGATCTGGAGCTCCATGAATGGAAGCCATAATACAATGATGTTCTAGTCCATATATGCTAAGGTGTGCTGAAATAACAAGTAACCCCGGTATCTCTGGTTTACAGCCACAAAGAATTGTTTCTCATTTATATTTATGTCCATTTGGTCAGCTGTGTCTTACACAACTTATTTATTTGGAGCCAGGCTGATAGAATAGTCCCTGCCTGGACTATTATTAGTAGCTTTACGACAGAGAGAAAAGAGAGCACAGCCCAGTATAGCAAACAGGCAATATGCAATGACTCTTGAGGTTTCTAATTAGAAGTCTTACGTGAGACTTTCATTTTTATTTCATCAGCTGAAGAAAACCACATGGACAGTCTTGACATGAATGGGGTGTGGAAAAATAATCCTTTCTCAAGGAGAGGGAATGACTATCTCGACCAATCATAATGTACCCCATGGATAAGTTTATCCACAGACGAAGGGATTGGCTGCCCTAGCATGGTGTGACAGGAACAAATGGGACTTGTAATTGCTGGTGAGGGGGAGCAGTAAGCTTCACCCACTGAGGTGACAGGTCCCCACCTGCAGACCTTTGTATCTGAGAAATGCCACCTGGCTGTGTGGGCCCTGCACCGCAGCGCTCCCCACGGCACCGATGTTGGTGGTGTGGCACCAGTGTACAGCATGCTCCTTCCAATGAGCAAGTAACGCTTCCTGGAGGAGTCCAAGCATGATCTTATTGGCACCTATGGAGTAAGAAGGACCCTTGTTACCTGAATATCCCAGTTGTCACAGTTTATTCGAGGAGGAAAATTCCTATTTTCCTTTTCACGGAGCAGCCTGCAAGGATAAGCTAAAATTTATCTGAGCTGTACTTTTCTGTTTGTTGCTGCAGTTTTGAAGTGGGGTGATAGATGTTATAAATGATTTCCATGCCACCTACACTCGAATTCCCATTGTCACCTTGGAGTAGTATTTGTTTCCAATATGCTATGCCTTTCAAAGGTTGAGTTTTTCTCCTCCCTGTGAACTCTTATTCTTTTTGGTTAATATAACAAAACATATCTCCAACTAAATACTGTTGCTTGCGTAGTTTAATATATAGTCGCTAGAGACAAAAATTCAAAAATAACAGACAGGAAACAAAATTTAAATTGTATTTAGTTTCACAACCCCTGAGACTTTCCTCTGTGAGCCATTACAGCAGTTTAAATGACACTGAATCCCACCTGCTCATAGCATCCTCAGTGTGGAGACCAATGACCCAGCGTCCAGAGCTGGCTTTGTTGCTCACGACCCCGTGATTAGAGCAGACTCACTGAAACACTCTTCTCCAAATGTCTTTCCTCATCTGCAGAATGATATTATTTTTCTCCTATGGTTGTTTAGGATTAAATAAATTACTTTTATAAAGTTCTTAGAATTCTGCCTGACACATTTTAAGTGCCTACTATTGGTGATTATATATTTTTT
Source organism: Fukomys damarensis (assembly GCF_012274545.1). Lineage (NCBI taxonomy): Eukaryota > Metazoa > Chordata > Mammalia > Rodentia > Bathyergidae > Fukomys > Fukomys damarensis. Next base: position 3,570,718 of record NW_022900946.1, on the reverse strand, counting down.
TCTTGCTAACAGGCTAGATGTATTTCTATACCAACTTATGACATTCACGATTCATGCTACAGCCTTTCAGGAAAAAGTTCTAGGACAGTAACATTGTATAATGTAATTCTTTCACATGATTTCATATGGTAGGATGTTTAGAATGCTTTCAGCTTTCTAAACTATTATAAGGAAGATCATACTTTTATCGATATCTAAGAGGAAGCTCTAGAATTTGGGTTACTGCATCAAATACTTGTTAGTATTATGAATTTTGCTATAAATTTCAAAGATTTTTTCTGTAATACTTCCTAGAAGTCTCTGAAGTTCCCTTAAACAAATGATTCCATTTAATTTTATTATTTTTTCATAATGCTGTTTAATAAATAGAAAAAGGTTTTGAATTTTAATACAAATGTATTATAATTCTAGTCATACAAAATATTTAAGATGTACATGAATAAAAGTTTTTTTCCTTTCAATGAGTATGGCATGGTCCACTTAAATACCTTTTCCAGTTTTCTGTTGCCTGGTCACATTTTTCTTTTGTTGTTTTCCTCTTCCATTTTCTCTCTTTGATGGAAGTATATAATTTTTTACTGTTGTTTCTAATTTCAAATACAATACATCACAGTTGGAATATAGAGGTATATAAAAAGGAAAATACATTTTCCTCTGAAAAGGTAATGAAGGATAACTATTATTAACTGCTTGATGTCTATTATTCAAGATTTTCCCATGATTTTTAAAGTTTGTCTTCATTGAAATCTCCTGGGGGTGGGGAGGGATGCCCTGGTCAGAATGTGTCTTTTCTTCTCTCAATTCAGAAGTTGAAATTGGATTCCCAACATGATCATATTAAGAGGTGAGACCTTTAGGGGATGATTAGGTTATAGAATGGAGCCCTCATGCATGGACTCAGTGGCCTTGGAAGGGGTGCGGGGTTTCCTGTCCCTTCTTCTGTGTGAGGACCAGGCAGGAAGTGCTTGTCTTGGAAGCAAGAGGCAAGCCTTCCCCAGATACTAAATGTGCTACGGGCTTCATCTTGGGCTTATCTCCCGACATGTGAGAAATAAATTTCCATTATTTCCAAATTTCCCAATCTGAGATATTTTGACAGCCCAACTGGGTGAAGACAGAGGATTTGTTAAAAACATAGGTCCCTAAGTTACATGTCTAATGTTTATGATTTAGGAGATTTGGGGTAAGGCTGAAAATGTGCATTTCTGACAGTTCTGCAGAGTAGTACCAGATGCTGCTGAACCAGGTAGCAATGTTGAGAACTTCTGTTGTCGAAACTGCCATCAACTTCCTGTCTTTTGCTAAATTGATCATGAGTATTATTTCATGTACTACAGTCCTGACCCACACTAGTATTCAATATATTCTTACTATTTCCTTGTGTTGGTGTACCTTAATTCATTTGATATTATAGACATTTGAATTGCTAGCTGTTTAAAAAATTATTGTGATAGCAATGTATCAAAATATCCTGGTTCCTGTGTGTGTACTTGTGCAGGTCTTTCTGTGAGACAATTTTTTAGGAACAAAATTGCTTGTATGGGCATGCAGGCACATTTCATTGCTTTCTAGAAAGATTACATTAAATGACATCTGCTTACTGGATGTTAGAGCTCCTATCCTCTTACAACCTGGCTGAAGACAGTGTATGATTAGGCTTTACTGGTCAGTGGGAGGTGGAACAATATTTCTCTTCTATTTAATATTAATTTTTCTGTTATCTGTGATGTTTCACATTTTAAATGTTTATTGACCATGAACATTTTTACTTTGGGAATCATCTTTGTCCATTTTTCATTTTTACTGTTTTTATAAAGGCCAGTTACTTAGTCATAAATATTCAACCTTTACAATATAGGCTGTAAATATTTTTACATTCCACCATACATTTTTTTGCCTTTTTGATGTAGAGAGAAACTTAATTCACCCTGTGTTTTATGTATATATCTTTGTTTTATGTTCCATTTCCCTTTAATTTTATGCTTTTATACAAGCATTTTTTCAGTCTCATGTCACTTGTTCTTTGTTTTATTTAGTGGGTATTTTTGCTCAAATATTGCATACTAGAAACTTCCACGCATTGGAGATTAACAGTAAAAATCCTGCCCTTATGTACCTTGCATTATAGTGTTAAGGGACAGGCAGTGAATAAAATTATTAATAAAGAATTGAAATATTTTAGAAGCTAACAAGGGCTGTGGAGATAAACAAATCAAGGAAGGATGAAATGAGTATTTACTTAGATTTTCCTCTGTTCCTTTCATAACTTCATTTTTCAGAATTTCCTTCATTTACAGATGGTTTAAGACTTGAAGTGTGGTTTAAGCCTTTTTATCTATTGATTATGTTGTTTCTTTCCTATGTATCTGAAATATTAGTTTGGGGTCCATTAAGTATTTATATATTCAGGTCTGTTTTTCCTCTTTTTATTCTCTTCCATTGATCTACCTCTGTTACAGTCTCAGCATACATGAACAAATACAACAGCAACTTTTTATTGTTCCTTTATATTTTATTCTTTAATACTGCAGCTTCTCCCTCCTTATCATTCTTTTTCAATATTTTTTGGGCTATTCCAATCTGCCTATATGTGCAGATGAATTTCAGAATCATGTTGTCGAGTTCCACATAAAATCACTTTGGAATTTTATTTAATAGTATTAAATTTGTAGATTAATGCTTGAGGACTTAAAATCAATACAGTATCGAGCTGCCCATCTAGGGACATGGCTTGTATAACAATACATTTTGTTATCTTTATTTTCTCCATCAAAATGCTGTGAGTGTTTCTCATCCAGAGCATGTGCCTTTCTCCCTAAAATTATTCCCAGGTCTTTAAGTCCCACCTGTGCCCCACAGGCTTGAAGACAGTGAGTTGTGGCTGAGACCTTAGTTTCCTTCTTTGTAGAATTAATATAAAATGATAACTGCCTCACAGAGATGGAATGAAAATTAACTGTGCTCAGGCTAGGTGTGGACACGTTAATATGAATGTATTTCATATCCCATTCTGTATCCTCCTTGAGAATTTTAGTTGCACCAGCAACTTATATTCGGCAGAAACCACTACAGAAATGGTATCTGCTTTTCCCAGGGTTGGTAATGGAGTCTGGCATCTCATGCGCACTGGGCAAGCACTGTACCACTGAGCTACATCCCCCAGCCTTTCGTGATTTCAAATTAGTTTTATCTTTTTCATTTTTGTTTTGCATCCAGAAAGAGCTTCCTAAATTTGTTGTGCTCAAATAGGTGATAAGATTTCCTGTATTGTCGCTTCAGTTCTTTACCACCTTTTAGTGTTTTAATTCTACAAATCATTCTTTCTTTTCTGAATTAATTCCTCAAGTCTATCAGCTTTCTCTTTTCTCCCTCACTAAATTGCCTCATTTCCCCCGTAGTTTTACAAAGCCCGTGTTTTCTGTGATTTCCTTGAGAGTGAAAAGCAGATGGTATCTAAAATTTCCTGAGCATTTTCCTCTGAAACTATGGTCCTCTTCTGCTCCTTGTATGTTAGGTTTAAACCCTTCCTCAGAGTTACAAGTTCTTTTCATGGGCCTCTTGTGTTTGTTGTTTTAAACTTATTCTCGCATGTGGACTGTCATTTCCAAACTTGTTTTTTGCCCCTACCTTGCACAACATGTTTTCTAGGGTTTTATTCTCCTTGCCTTTATGCCACTGGGCCCTTATCTGCAGGCCTATAAGACTGTCATATGATGAAGTGAGATAATTTTTATGAACTTCATCCACTGGCTAATGCTTGATGTGGACACTTAGTAATCCCTTCTTACTGTTGTTATTTATATAGCATTTTATCAGTATGTCAGGAGGGTGACGTAGGCTGGCATCAGCACAGCAAGGATACTGTGGCTTTGAGAAAGTGTGAAGGAACCAAAGCAGTTCATCATCTCCTTCTCCCAGGTAAAACTGGAGCATATACATTTGGGGGATTGTTGGCATGTGCAGGATGCCTGAATAAAAACCTATTGTTGTTGTTATTGTTACTGAAGATTGAACTCCAGGCTTTCACATTGAACTACATCCATAGCCCTTTTTATTTTTTATTTAGAAACAGGGTCTCACTAAGTTGCTAATTTTCCTAGGTTGGGCTCAAACTTGTGGTGCTCCTGCCTCAGCCTCCCAAAGAGCTGGGATTACAGCAGGGCCGCACCACAGCCATCTTCTTGGGCACATTCTTGATGCTGCTGGCTACTGAATGGGGGCTGTGCCTGCTTTAGTGTCCTGTTGTTGTTTCTCTAAGAAAGGTGTTCTGAGACTCTATTGACATCTCACAAATTACCCCTTGGTCCCAGCCAGCTCCAGAGGAGGAAGCTGTCCGCAGTCACCTGCCCCTGTGTCCTCCCCTCTGCAGTGTGTACAGCCTGCGTCTTTCAGAGCAACGACAGCGACACAGTGGCCTTTTGGATTCAGACCAGGCACAGAATCCCCCAACTTCCGTTTCCATCTGGTCAGCCATCTGCACGTGTGATGCTCATGTGTGTGCTTATGCACAGGGAGACAGGACACACACATGCCAGCCCGCACAGTTCCATTTCTCCCATGAGCCCCGTGCTCACGTGTGCTACTGTGCTACTTTCCAGAGCAGTTCTGGAGTCCTCTTTTGTGAGTGCCGTCAGCTACATTGATGTTCTGAATTGATTCAAAGCATTTACCTTCTATGATCATTTTGACTTCGGGGAAGAGTCAGGAGTCACAGGGCTGCAGATCTGGTGGACAAGGCAAGTGACCACACGGTGGCGTGTTCTTATGAGCCCTCTTTCTGTCAGCGGATGACGGTCGGCAGCAACATTCACTGTATTTTTGATCCTGCTTTATAAAGACTGACACGGAAGAACACTTCCTGGACGGCTTCAGAGCCTGGCACTACGGTGGGATAAATGTGCTCCAAGCAGGGGGACACTCTGAGGGGTTAATGGCAGTGTGTCTTTTACTGCCACACAATTTCACGTTCACTGTATGGTTTGATCACTCCTCGTCTAGATTCGGTATCACAGTCAAGATACCGAAGTTTTCATCGCCGCAAGGATCCTGCACATTGTCCTTTCCTAGCTACCCTACTTCCCTGTCAACACTTCTACCCCACCTCCATCTCTTGGTGGTCTTCTCTTTCTGTAATTTTGTCATCTCAAGAGTGTTATAGAAATGGAATCAAAGTGTGGTTTTGCCATGAAGTCTATAAATTTCTTACCATGTATGAACTGCACACCTTAGTGGGGGTTCAATGTTGCAGTGCCATGCATACGGAATAGCCTGATAAAATCCACCCTTCCCTTTCCCACATCATCTCACCAATCTATAGTAATCAGTCTTCTCCTTTCAGGTCAGCTTGTTTCAGCTTTCACATCTGAGAGCAAATGTGATATTTGTCTCTCTGTGTCTGGCATATCTCACTTAACAGAATGTCCTTTAGTTCCTTCCATTTGTTGTAAATGACGAGCTTTTATTATTTGTTAAAACATGGGCTTATTTCACTTAACATAGTTCTCTGGAGAGTCATCCAAGTCCCTGGATGCATCAGTAGTGGTTCCTCTTTATTGTGCTGCGTATTTTCCGTGGTATGGATGTGGCCTAATTTGTTTAGCTGCCCATTTGTCCAATGAGTACTGTGCTGTCTCCAAATAAGCCTGCGATGCGCACTCATGGATAGTTTTTGTGTGAACATGTGTTTCCATTGCTCTGGAATAAATGCCCAGTAGCACAGTTGTTAGGTCAGGTGGTAATTGCATGTTTAGCTTTCGAGCTTACCACTGGAGTGCCACTGTTTTAAATTTTAGACAGGTAGGTATGTAGTGCTATCTCATTGTGGATTTAACTAGCTTGTCCCTAATGGCTGAAGATGTTTGATGTCTTTTCCTGTGCATATTTGCCATTTGTTTATGTTCTTTGATGTCTTCATGTTTATTTGGACCATTTGGTTTTCCATGTTGAATTTCAACAGTACTTTATTCTAGGAATCCATTCCTTTTTGGATATGAGATTTGCAAATATTTTCTTTCAGCCTTTAGTTTTTCTCTTTTATCTTAATTTGGAGGAAGTAAATTTTCTTTTATGGATCATTCTTTTTGTCATATCAAAGAATTCTTTCCCTAGCATAAATCCCCAAAGATTTTTTCCTATTGTATTCCAAAAGTGCTATAATTTTATGTGCTATGTATAAATTCATGTTCCATTGGAGTGAACTTTCTTATAAGGTTTGAGGCTTAAGTCTGTCTTCATTTTATTACCCATGTAAATTTTTCAGGTTCTCCAACATCATTTGTTGAAAAGGCCACAGGTCCCTCTTTGAATTGCTTTTATGCTTTTGTTCAAAATGACTTAAACGTATTTGTGAGGATTTCTTTCTAGGTCCTTTTTCTGTCCCAGTGAGTCATGTGTTCATCCTTCTGCTGATATCACACTATCTCTGCTACTGTGGCTATATAGTAAGCCTTAAAGTGAATGATTCCTCTCACTTTAGTTTTCTTTTTCAAAATTGTTTTAAATATTCTAGGGGCTATGCGTATTGTATAAATTTTAGAATGCATTTTTCTGCTTTTAACAGAAAACTTGCATAGGTTTTGATGAGAATGAATTACTTCTGTAAATCAGTTTGAGACCTGCCATCTTTACTGTGCTGTCTTATAGTTCCTGGACACTGTACTTCATGTATCTCCATTTATTTAGCTCCTCTTTGATTATTCTAGTCAACATTTTGTAACTTTCAGCATACCGATCTTGTGTTTTCTAAAGTCTATCTCTAAATTTGTTTTAATCTGGAGGAAGTAAATTTTCTTTTGCAGATCATTCTTTTTTTGTGTCATATCTATGAATTCTTGGCCTAGCATAAACTTATTTTTTGCTTTATAGCACTTGTAGATTATATTGTATTATTAATGTTGATTTCTACCTGTTCATTGTTAGTATATAGAAATACAGTTTTTATGTTGCTCTTGTATCCTGCAACCTTGCTAGACATATTTATTAGTATTAGACATTCTAATGGGCTAGGAATCTGTCAACAAGCATGCCATCTGAAAATAAGCATAGTTTTATGTCTTCCTTTTCATTTCACATCATTTTTATTGATTTTCCTTGCTTTATTGCAGTGGCTAGATCTAATACTATACTGAATAAGATTGTTGAGAGTGGACAGCCTAGCCTTGTTTGTAATATTATTGAGAAAGCAAATAGCCTTTGATCATTCAGTGTTACAATGGTTATAGGGTTTTCTTTCTTAAATGGTCTTCTTTATCAGGTAGATTTAGTTATCCTCTATTTTTAATTTGCTGAAAATCATTATTCATATTATTGGATTTTGTCAAATGGATTGCATATTTTTTCTTTGGTATAGTGGATTACACTGATTAATTTTTAATCAGACTTACATACTTGTAATAAATTTCTTTGGTTATGGTGTATATAACTTTTTATATGTTGCTAGATTTGCTGATATTTAGTTAAGGATTTCTGCATCTGTATCAAAGGTATTGCTCTGTGCTTCATTTTTTTAAAAACTATCTTCAACTGGTTTGTATCAGAATGATAATCTCATAAAATGATTTGGGAAGTGGTTCCTCTTGTTCTGTTTTTGGGAAGCAATAATCTTCAAATTACATTTATTTTTATTTTTAATATGTTTGGTATAATCCTCCAGTGAAATCATCTCAGTCTGGAGACTCCTTTTTGGGGAATGTTTGAAATTATGAATTCAAATTTTTTTATTTGTTATAGGACTATTCAAATTTTGTATTTTATTTTTGAATGTTAGTCCATATTTTTTGAGAATTAGCCCATTTCTTCTAAATTGTTGAATTTACAAGTGTGAAGTTGTTTGTGGCATTCTTTATTACCATCTGTAGTAATAACCCGTTTCACTCTTCATATTCATTACTTTTCATTTTTGTCAATTTTGCTAGAATTTTATTGATTTTTTTTCAAAGAACTAGCTTTTTGTTTCATTGATTTTTCTGTTTTTCAGTTTCATTGGCTTCTTCTTTTTAATATTTTTTCTTCTTGCTTTGGGTATATTTTCTTTTTCTAGTCTCTTGGGGTAGGAACTTACATCATTGATTTGAAATCTTTTCTCAAATTTTTTAAGAAAATAATTTAGTGTTGTAAATTTCCCTGTCCACACCATTTTCTCTGTATTGTAGTTATTTTGAGAGATTGTATTTTCATTTTATATTAGTTCTATATTTTTTTATTTCCTTTGAGACTTCCTCTTGGACCCATTAATTATTTAGAAGTATGGGGTTTGATTTCAAACTGTTTAGAGATTTTTCATGTTTTTTATTATTGATTTTTAGTTTGGTCCTGTGGTAATCAGAGAAAATAGCTTGTGTGATCTCAATTCTGTTAAACCTGTGGTGGTTCATTTTATGTCCCATGGCATGATCTATCTAGAATGTTCTAACATGCTTGAAAACAATGTGTATTCTGCTGTTCTTGGGTGGAGTATTCCGTATATGTCAGCAGAGACTATGGCTTAGTTATGTCGTTCATACCTTACTCTTCTTTGCTGATTTTCTATTGTTTGCTGAGTGTTGGGTGTTGGCTCCCCTAACTCTAATTATGGACACATCTACTTCTTCTTTTAGCATATCGGTTTTCCTTCATTCTTTTCAGGGTTTGTTTGGTGAGTACACATTTATAATCGTTCTTTTATGCATTTTTATATTTCTAATACAGTGCCTTGCATATAATATAGGCTTTCAGTAAATATTCCCTGAATGACTGAGCAAGTTAAAATTAAATAAGTACATAAAGGAAAGGTAGAAAATTTTTCACTTTCTCAAGCTGTGCTTTTTTTTTTTTTTTTGCTTGGATGTATAAATTATGCATCATATAGTTTTCAATTAAATTTTCTTAGTTCATCATTTATATTTTCTTAGTATTGATTTGAACACTTTTGAATATAAAAAGGAGCAAAACAGTAGAAAAAGTTTGGATTTTCTAGTGAGTAAGATTTGTTTATTAACGAGAAGCTGTGTGACCGAACAGAAAATTTAGCCTCTTTCATTTTCAGCTTCTTAGTCTGGAAAGTGAAAGAGACAGCACTCTATTAATTAGGAAACTGTTGGTGGTAAGTAACAGAGCTGCTGGCTTTAACCACAATAAAATTTGGTTTATTTAACAGAACATTTTAGAGGTAAGTAATTTCAGATGTGGCTTGGTATAGTTCAGATATATTTTCTTGGTGTATACTTGTGATGTATAATAGTTACATTCACTCTTTGGAGATATATATATATATGATATATATATATATGAGATATATATATATATGAATATGATTATTATGATCATTTCTTACCCCCTTTTTATTATTTTCCTTTTCCTCCCACCCTTGTAGTCAGCAGAATTTTGCTCATCGGGGAATCTGGCTCTCTTTCTTTCTGAATCTCTGCTGTTCCTCTCCCTTCAATCCTAGATTTACCCTCAGAGTGGCTTTCCCCTTAGCCACAACAGTGGCTTCCTGCGTTTTGGACCTCACATGTTCTCATCTTGCCATCCCTGTGCATACTGAAGAGTGAAGCCATCTATTTGGTTAGGGATCACAGGTGCTGCTCTCCCAGGAGCATTCCAGACAGTGTCCGGCTTGTCTTTGGCTTTTCACCATATCAAAAGATCTTCTCTGAACCAGTCACTATGCTCTGTAAGATGGAAATAGGGTGATGTCAGTCCCACTGTCCCCACTTGACTGAGAATAGAAAGTGGGTTCAGAGGAAGCGAACCACACATGTCTGTGACAGTTGGCAATCTCTGAAGGTTGTTGTAAAGATGAGTAGCATGCAGTTGTTACCTTGATAGTGCTTGATTGTTACATGTCAAAAATAATCCTTCATATTATACTGAGGGTGATTATTAGATGTTTAACAATATTAGTAAACATCTCCAGAAAATTCTTAGAAGGACAATTTTGCAGAGATGTCTGCAAAATAAATTGAGGTGTGATCAGCTTTTAATAAAAAGTGCCTCTAAGTTTTCATGTCCAGGGAGCTCTTACTCCAGTGAACTCTGAGTTTTTTGCCTGTGGTCCTGCCACTTTTGACTATTCTCTAGGTTGCCTCTGGGTTGAAATTCCTATCCTGTGGAACTGGTCATATCATGCCCCTGCTCAAAGACTTCGGACAGCTCCCCTGTCAGTAGCAGTGCTTTTTAGACTTTATTTTCCATAAACATCACATGGGTATGTTTTCTCAAATACAGATTTTAGTTCTGTCATGTCTAGCCCGCTCCACCCCAGGGGATGTTGAAGTTAGTGCTCTGAGAAAGATACTTTGGGAAGGTAAGTCTACAGAACAAGGCACAGATGCATTGTGTGGCAGAGACTGTTAGGCAGTAATCTGTCCTCACCTGTGTCGCTAGTCTCATGTCTGATGTGTCCCAGCTCACACCACACTTGCAGTCTTGCCTTGATGCCACCAATACTTGCATCCCACTGATCCTTTTACACAGTTTGCAGATTCGCACACAGAAATTGTTTCCTCCATCATCTTCCTTTCCAAGTCTTGCTATTCCCTCGTCACTGTCATGCCTTTGGTTGGAAAGTTGATTTGATGTGCTTCTCCAAGGTTAGTTTGGAGCTCTTTATAAACCCCCGTAGCACCAGATTCTGTTTCTCCTGTCCAATAGATATGATTTCCTTGATAATAGAGTTGCTTTAAGAAAGAAAGAATACACATATGCAGCAGCAACAACTAGAAAAAGTTCATTTTGTGCTAGGTATTGTTAAAGACCTCCCACGTATAATCCCATTTGTTCTGATTTAGTCTTCACATTTACACCATTAGATGAGTGTTTCTTAATGTATTAATAAGGATTCCCACTTGCAAAGAACAGAGTCCAGAGACTCAATTCAACTGACCTTTTAAAAAGCGAATTTTGTTGGTTCCTGTAGATGGAAACTCCTAGGATAGGGATGGTTATGTATAATATTCAACCCACAGGCTGTATAAACAATATTTACAGTGTATCTATCAAGCAAATGGCTCATGTACAAAATATATAAAGAAAGCCTACGTACCTACTATACAAATACACAAACACATTAAAATGAGAAGAATGTTTGAGATTTGAACAGATGTTTCATTAAAAAAGATCTATACATAGCTATTAAGTAGATAAAGAGATGTTTAATATCATTACTTATCAAGGGAATATAAAGTAGAACTGCAATGAGGTACTATTCCATATCCACTAAAATAGCAAAAAGCAGCCAACCAACAAAATGAAACAAAACTGAAAGTAAGCGGCACCATTGTGGATCTCCTGGCTGTAACATTATATTATGTGCTGGGTGAACTGTAAAATGGTACAACCACTTTGAAGAACTGTCTGTTAATTTCTTATAAAAATTATGCATACATTTATCCAATGACTCAGAATTTCCACTCCTAGATGTTTACCCAGGAAAAATGGAATAATTGTGCATCCACAAAAAGCCTTGCATACACATTGTGAAACTGCTTTAGTACAATAACCCAAACCTGAAAAAGCCCAAATGTCCATCAACAGATGAATGTATCAGTAAATTGTAGTTGTGGAAGATCTGGCTGTGGCACACTCAGCCTGGGAACAGTGCATTTGTTCTGGGAGTGAAATGCGCGTGGAGCTGTTAGAATTACTAAGTTGAAGTCTGAAGTGTGGACCAGGAGAACCAGGGAGTGAAATGTATAAGTCCGTGTGTGGACTGTGTGGAAAGTTTATCTGAACTGCACCACCTGTTTCTCTGTTATGGAATGGGAAATGAGGAGCACGATGGTTTGTCCACACAGGAGGGGAGCTTCCAGTGTTCTTTCCATGAAAGGGGTGTATCTCTTCTCTGCTTACACACATCCATGTGCTCCCCATCTTTGAAGCATGAATTACATCTGAGCAAGGCCCAGGGCTTGTGGGTGTGACAGTTGACTGATTGTGTCAACTTGAGTAAACAGCACCCAACTACACACAGCACAATTCTGGGTATGGAAGACCCACCCTGGAGAAGATTGTCACCAGAATGCTATAGAAGGGAAACCAGGAAGGAAGGCTCGCTTCTGTCTTCTTTGGCTCTCCAGTCTTCGCTTTTACTTTTGTTGTCATCCTCTGGCTTCCAAAACAGCTTTCTGATGTACACAACTTGGTCTCCTGACACGAACTTTCATGGACATTACACGGCGCTCCAGGCCTTCAACTGGATCCTTTGGGTCCCCAGTGCTCTGATGGACTTTTGCACTCTTCCACACCCGACTCTCTGAGTGACCATCGTAAGCCCATCTATAGATTCTTATATATATATA